>NC_080400.1:7805000-8105000 GCF_030265065.1 Corythoichthys intestinalis
CTGATCTGGGCTACAGAGAAGCAGCACTGGACTGTTGCTCAGTGGTCCAAAGTACTTTTTTCAGATGAAAGCAAATTTTGCATTAATCAGAAATCCAGGTGCCAGAGTTTGGAGGAAGACCGGGGAGAAGGAAATGCCAAAATGCCCCAAGTCCAGTGTCGGGTACCCACAGTCAGTGATGGTCTGGGGTGCCATCTCAGCTGTTGGTGTTGGTCCACTGTGTTTGATCAAGGGCAGGGTCAATGCAGCTAGCTATCAGGAGATTTTGGAGCACTTCATGCTTCCATCTGCTGAAAAGCTTTATGGAGATGAAGATTTCATTTTTCAGCATGACCTGGCACCTGCTGACAGTGTAAAACCACTGGTCAATGGTTTACTGACCATGGCATCACTGTGCACAATTGGCCTGCCAACTCTCCTGACCTGAACCCCATCGAGAATCTGTGGGATATTGTGAAGAGCAAGTTGAGAGACACCAGACCCAACACTGTGAATGAGCTTAAAGCCGCTATCAAAGCATCCTGGGCCTCCTTAACACCTCAGCAGTGCCACAGGCTGATTGCCTCCATGCCACGCCGCATTGAAGCAGTCATTTCACAAAAGGATTCCCGACCAAGAGTTCATAGCTCATATAATTAATTGAAGATAGACTTTTTTTGTATTATGAAACACTTTTTTGTATTAGTCGGATGAAATATGCTAATTTTTTGAGATAGGGATTTTTGGGTTTTCCTGATTTTTTTTGCCAAAATCATCAATATTAAAACAATAAAAGGCTTGAACTACTTCAATTGTGTGTAATGCATCTAAAATATATGAAAGTCTAATGTTTATCACACATTACAGATAATAATAATATTTATCACAATATGATCATTTTTTGAGAAGGACTAGTAGATAACCTTTTTGGCCATAGTATGTGTAAAAGCCAAAACGCCAATGATCATATCTGCTGTTTCTATTGAATTATCAAAAATAAAACAATTCAGTCTTATTTTTTCAGTTGAATGTTTATCCTAACAAGTTAAATAAATATTATCAAGCTTCAAAATGATTCACTGAGAATGATTGGTTGTCAATAGGACATAAATGTTGGAAATTTTGACAAAGATTTGAGGGATTTTTTTTTTTCCCCCTGTCTTTTTGGGTCCAAAATGTTGATTATAATTGGTCAGTGACGGAAACAACAGTTTAAACATGAAGGTTATGATGTCCTGAAAAAACAGACCTAACCAGACCATAGTGGACATGTTTTTCTTTGAAATATAAAGGCAACATCAGTGGCATGCAAAATCGGACAAAATAGGCACAGACCTTAAAGGGACTCAACACAGGTTTACCTTAATCCTAGTTGCGGTGTCAATTTGAATTCATTCCTAGAAAGAAACCCTAATTTCGAACACTAATCCTTGTTTGGAATCTGAATTTCAAAATTGAGTTGAAAGTTCAAATCAGGGGTGTCAAGCTAAAATCATCCTGCAGAGTGCAATGCCGTCAAATCATAATTCGTGCGCGGCGGCACTTTTGCTTACCTTGGCGACACCGATCTGCTCCTTGCGAAATTTTTCCAACGGAGTGATCAAGACGTCGTCTGCGTTTTGAATCTGGAGGGAGACAAAACAAATCAAGACAAATGTCATATATGTTGACATATTCAGTGTTTGACAGATGCAGGGGGAATCATGAAATTATGGTAAAAATATTGTTTCAACCTGGGGTTTAAAGTCATCTGGGTTTGGGTTTTATTGCATTCTTTAGGTTTCAAGCCTAAGTGAAGCATTTAAAACCAGGTTTTTAATAAAGTTTTAGGGTTTCAATGAGTGGTTCTAAGGCATGGTTTGAGTTTCAATGTATGTATTAGAACCTAAGAGAAGGTATCAAACCAAAGAGGTCTAAGATTTCTACATTCACTGTCAAGAAAGGTTTGGAATTTAATTTGACTATAACAGGTTTAGGTCTTTAAGTCATTGGCTGCCATTGACAGTGATACAATAACCAGAGCTCGAGTCTGTGTTTGAGTTTGGGTTGCGGTTTTCAAGTTGGTTTCAAATCTTGGTTAGGGTTTCAAATAGGGCTGTGACAATACATCGAAATGATGATGTATCACGATACTTTGTATCCCAAAAAGGCTATCGATATGCTTACGCTATAAATCGATAAATCTTTTTTAAAAAACAGGTTGCCTGCTACCAAAATCTTTCACTAAAATAGAGTCGGTTTTACCTCATTGGCTGCCATTGACTGTGCTAGACGTCCAATCCATTATGACTGGGAGGGTCAAAGATCGAGATGACGTCTAAAGTCGGCATTGAAACAGCACATTCGCAGCCAATGTTCCTGGTTTTGGGGGCATGTATATGTCACTTGATGTTCATTTGAGGGCAGTTATGTCCAAAGTCTGGCCCGGGGGCCAAATGCGGCCCATCGTCAAATTTCATTAGGCCCCCAGCCTCTGTCATAAAATCAATAACGTCTGGCCCGCACACAGACTTAATAAATTGGTCAGCAGTACTGCTATCAGCATATGAAGAAGCTTACGCACTAAATGCTGCTCCTCATTTACCCACTAAAAGGCAACAGCACTCCAAGCAACATTACCCCGTGTGACCCTTTACTCCCAATTTTTTAAAATGGCGACAATCAACAAAAAAAAAAAAAAAAAAAAAGGAAGTTGACTGCGATGGCCGACGCTTCAAGGATAGGTGGAAATTGGACTATTTCTTCACTAAAATACGCAACAACTGTGTTTCCCTCATTTGCAAAGAGACAGTCATCGTTTTTAAAGAGTTCAATGTGGGGCGATATTACCGAACAAGGCACGCTGACATGTACAAAATTACAGGGAAGATACGCAGCGAGAAATTGAAGCAACTTGAAGCTAGTTTAATTTCACAGCAGAAGTATTTCGCAAGAGCTCGAGAGTCGAGAGAGAACGTCACAAAGGCTAGTTTCGAAATTGTTGAAATTATTAATTAAAAAGAAATAATAAAGCAAATATGACACGCAGAATGGCTTGCTAAAACTTGCTTAAATATATTGTTCTATGTAAAAGACGTCAGCCAAGGTCGGCCCCCCACATTTTTACCACACCAAATCTGGCCCTCTTTGCAAAAACTTTTTGGACACCCCTGATGTAAACTAAAGTGCAATAACATTCGTAAATGAATGGCTTGTGGTTTTTGAAATGCAAATAAACCAGTCTATTGTGATAAAACAACAAAATTGGCTGCATTAACTATCGAAGTGAAGTCTAACTGTAACTGTAGTCTTGAAACAAATCTGAATAAGGAAAAACATTGCAATAAAATAATGCAAACTGGTTAAACTTGAGAGTAGATGAGATCTGTCATGACAGAACATCGCTTCAATGATATCTGGCGCCATATCGCGTCGCGAATGGGTATTATGTCTAGACCGCGAATATAAGACCCCCACTTTTTCAGTCTTATTTCAATGCAAAAAACACTGTCTTATATTCGAGCCAATGGGGTATTCTTTCTGTCATAGTCTTATTCTCTGTGTTTTGTCGGCGCGCCGCACAGCCCAAACCATTTGACCGAGCGGCACCGTTCAAATATGGAAACGACGGGATTTTGTGACACATGGAATTTTTCGAACGGCCCCAAAATATTTTTTGTTCACCCGTAAACGCAGATTTTTTTTGGGGAAAAAAAAAAAAGTTTAAAAATGTATCTAGTCCTACAGTTTTTGACCAAATCACATAATTTGGACATCAAAAATTCCGGGACGGTGAGGGGTCATAAAAGTTGAATACAGAATTTGGAAAACAATTTACGGTTCCCCCTAAACATTCCCATTCATTTCTAATGGAATCGCGATGACAGCCATATAACTCTAAATTGGATATTCATTTCCAAAGGCATTTACTTTTCATTGACGCCCATGTACACGGATGCCATTGACAGCCATGTATGTCAATTCTATTGATGCTAATGTACTCTGATTCCACTAACGCATACGTAGGTCAATGCCATTGATGGCCATGTACGTCCACATTTCCCATTCATTTCCAATGGCATTTACATTGCGTGGACGCCGATCGGTGGCGGTCCTGGCTACTTTTGCGCCCTGGGTGAACCACCCCGTCAGCACCCCCCTCCCCCCCGACATCCAAACTACCCAACCCCCCGCCGACATCAAACACAAGAATGTGTTACGTTTTTTACGTTATTTTATGAAAATAGTCTATCCCCCGCCCAGAGGCGTAGCTAGGGTCCCCGGGGGCCCTAGGCAACAGGCAACATGGGGCCCTTTGAGCATGTGCAAGTAAGGGGGACAGTTGGACTTGTAGCAATAGCATATTTAATAAAAGTCTAATAAAGCCTCGCTCTCATAGAGCGCTTTTTTGGACACTCAAAGTGCCCCCCCCCCCCCCCCCCCCCCCATTGCATTATTCATTCACTTCACACTATCCTTAATTATTTACACACATTTGCCTTAATAAACAAAATGTACTTCAGATTATTAAGATTATTATTATTGTGCTTAGTACACATACCTTTACACATACCGTATTCTACTGACTAGCTGGTAAGTTATATTGCTTTTACTTAATAAGGATAACATTCTGGCACAGAAGTGAATCATGTAACATCTTATCAGTCTGGCTGATCAGTGTGTATGGTGATTCTAAACACTGATTTAATGTTCTAGGTAACATCTTTATGTATGAAGAAATGCTAGCATGCTGCAATGCTGTTAGCAAACGCTAAATAGATAGTTACAACAAGTTAAGGCAGTTAATTGGTTTACTACTACTAGTCTGCAGTGCTTCGACTACATTAGGACATAAAACTACAATAACAGTACCCCAGTAGTACACTCACCGCTGTCTTGCTTCCTTTTCTCCTCTTCTGCTTTTTTTTCTTTTTTTATTTCCAGATGGATAACTTTTCATTTTGCCAATTAAAAAAGGGCCCGATCGCCGCCCACTCACTCTGAGTCACGTGACACACATACATATTTGTGCCATAAAATGAACACGAAGGTGGGGGCGGGGGGTTCGAGTGCACGCTGCGTGCGGTCATCTTGGCCATATAAGTGGTGAAAACTAAGCACTTTACACTCATATGGATGTACAACATCATTTTAAGATGCTAAACTAACACCTTCCCTCTTAAAGCAAATGTGCAATGCGAATATAAAGTAAAGAACGCTCTCCTCGACGCAGCGAGAACAAGTGGGATCAACCAGCTGACGTAACAGGAAAAACACGAAACGGTCGCGCTGATGACGGCTCTAACTTATCATAAGAACTTTATGGCATGAAGAGGAAATACTTACATTCGTTCATGGACACACAGATTAATCCTAACAGGTGGGGTGGCCGTCCTCTGCTCAAAATGCGCACCTTACGCTTACGCCTATTCTCGTTCTCAGAATATGCAGCGCTTTTGACGTAGGACAATAACAGGACTGGTTGCTATGGGAACGTACGCAGCGGCATACCGCATACCCAAGTAACCTTGCTAAAAGGAGTATTAAAATTGCTAATAAAATCGTTTAGGATTATTTTAGATGCATATATGTTATATTTTTCTTATAGAGTATTGAACGAGGAATATGATAGACCCATTAATGGACTTTCTTGGAAAAAAATCACCATTTCATGCAAGTAGTCACATGAATAATGAGGTGGCCTGTGAAAAGCTGTACAGGGTATGGGGCCCCGCCTGTGAAAAACTGTACAGGGTATATACAGGGTATGAGGCCCCGCCCCCCTCCTTGCTATTCCTCTGTGAGAGATTGAGACTCATTCTGGTCACTCTTTCTGTGGATGCGAGCAGCTGATTCGACTGCCCTGCCGTTTCCTCTGACAATTACGACTCTCAGCAGCAGTTTACAATATAGTAAGGGGCGCCCTAGTGTCTACTCTACTAACTCGACGTGAAAATGAGCGGTATTCGTCTAAAAAACAAGCAGATTTTTTTTTTTTTTTCTCTCGAGGGCGCTTGTGCGCCCCCAAATAGATTGCGCCCTGGGCGGTCGCCCACATTGCCCATAGCAAAAACCGCCTGTGACGCCGATTTGCACAGGTACGTGTCCCCTAAATGTCCTCAAATCAACAGGAAGTGTCCCTGAAATCAGTGGCGCCTCGAGAAATTTTTTATAGGGGTGGCCGGATGGGGCCACTTAAAATCTTGTAATGGCCAAAACTAAAAGCCATAATTTCAGGTTTTCATTGTATTATTGCAGTAAAAAGGTCAGGGGAAAACTATCAGAAAGACTTAAGGACACGGCTACTGATATAGTTTGGTGTATTGTGTAATATTTGATGTTACTAATGATTTAATGTGCATAGTCCATAACTGTCCAGTCAACATTTTGAGTTCCACAACAATTCTGTTTTATTGTGGTATGGATTTATTAGGCATAAGGTGTACATTTAACTAGGGCTGTCAAACAATTAAAATTTTTAATCGAGTTAATCACAGCTTAAAAATGAAATTATCGTAATTAATCGCAATTCAAACCATCTCTAAAATATGCCATATTTTTCTGTAAATTATTGTTGGAATGGAAAGATAAGACGGATATATACATTCAACATACTGTACATAAGTACTGTATTTGTTTATTATAACAATAAATCCACAAGATGGCATCAACATTCTTTCTGTGAAAGGGATCCACAGATAGAAAGACTTGTAATTCTTAAAGGATAAATATGACTTTGTATATTGTGACTAAATATTGCCATCTAGTGTATTTGTTGAGCTTTCAGTAAATGACACTGTAGCGACTTAACTGTTCTGCCCAAATGCATGATGAGAAGCGATGCAACCATGACTGTGTGTGGTGGCTGCAAATGCTGCTATATCTTCTCTGCGTTGGGTGCACTACTAAAAGATCAACTCCTGTCATTCTTCCCCAAGTCGCTTCCCACAATATTTATAGTTGCTGTGGGAGAGATGACAAAGCTTTTGCCAATTAAAATGCACGGCCCCAATGAATGCTTGTATCTACTCCAGTCACTTGACACTGCCTTTTATCTCTGTATATAAGTAAAATGGCACCATTGTAGGCTGTTTGCGGCAATGCGTGAATGAGTCGTACCGCAAATGCGTTAATTGCGATAAATATTTTCACGTGATTAATTTAAAAAAAATAATTACCTCCCGTTAACGCGATAAATTTGACAGCCCTACATTTGACAAAACAAAATAAATGCATTCATTTGGGATGGAATGCATAACTGATGCTACAACAATCTAACGATATACTGGCAAGCGGGGTGGCCAGTGGGGTGGCCAACCAATTTATAGGGGTGGCCGTGGCCACCCCCTGGTGGCGCCACTGCCAGAAATGTCCCAAATTCAACCTGGGCAGGTCTAAGATCTGTATCTCCCAATTTCTCCTAAAGCAATTTTCTTTTGGAGTAAAATACCGGATGAATGTGAAAGAAATCACTTGGAAAAAGTAGTTCTTAAATGCCTTGCTGTTCGGGGACCTCTGCACGGCAGAACTCGAGTTTTTTTGTTTGGCATCATTAATCAAAGCAGTAACAATATTGGCATCACAAACATCTGTTTGGCCTACATGGAAGCTCCAAGAGGTGCTTTGGACCTCGTTGATTGCGCCATTCTTTATTTTAATGACCACAAATGCACTTTCAAACGGTGGCCATGAGACATGCAAAAGGGTTACAATTGTCCTTGCCAGACCTTTTCCAGCATGTATAAATCATGCTATCATCTGCATGCATCTGCTGGCTAACCCACAGGAAGTCCTTCAGATAGGTCATTCATATACATGCAAAATAGCAGCGGGGCCGAAAAGGACCCCTGGGGTATCCCTCTGGACTGTCCTCTGCAAATGTGTCCTGCCCCTGAGGTGCGGCTCAAACCATTGCAAAAATAAAAGCTATTTCGATTCCAACATATTGTGGTGAATGTTATAGGAAGACTTTTTTTTTTTTTTTTTACTAAAGAAAAAAGACCCTGATAAAATATTAAATATAAAATATTTAATAATATAAAATATTAAATTTCCATGAAAAAAAAAGACATTCCTCTGAAATTGATGATACTACTTGCCTACAGTGATATTTTAAATATAAACATAGAGCAAAATGTGATTGATAATTGTTACGATGATAATAATACTTAAGACATCCCATTAAAAGTCGCTAATGATCGGATATTTACTGATCAGGGTTTCCCCACCACACAAAAATAAAAGCCGCCACGCCTTGTCATTTTCTTGCACAGTGCTGTGTCTGTCGGTCGCATTGACACTCGTGAGTGCTTTCTGCTACGTTTCTGCCTTGGAAATACAGTGGGGCAAATAAGTATTTAGTCAACCACCAATTGTGCAAGTTCTACTTAAAAAGATTAGAGAGGTCTGTAATTGTCAACATGGGTAAACCTCAACCATGAGAGACACAATGTGGAAAAAAAAAAAAAAAACAGAAAATCACACTGTTTGATTTTTGAAGAATTTATTTCCAAATTAGAGTGGAAAATAAGGATTTTGTCACCTACAAACAAGCAAGATTTCTGGCTGTCAAAGAGGTCTAACTTCTTCTAACGAAGTCTAACGAGGCTCCACTCGTTACCTGTATTAATGGAACCTGTTTTAACTCATTATCGGTATAAAAAACACCTGTCCACACCTGTCAGTCACACTCCAAACTCCACTATGGCCAAGACCAAAGAGCTGTCGAAGGACACCAGACACAAAATTGTAGACCTGCACCAGGCTTGCAAGACGGAATCTGCAATAGGTAAAACGCTTGGTGTAAAGAAATCAACAGTGGGAGCAATTATTGGAAAATGGAAGACATAAAAGACCACTGATGATCTCCCTCGATCTGGGGCTCCATGCAAGATCTCACCCCGTGGCGTCAAAATGTTAACAAGAACGGTGGGCAAAAATCCCAGAACCACACGTGGGGACCTAGTGAATGACCTACAGAGAGCTGGGACCACAGTAACAAAGGCTACTATCAGTAACACAATGCGCCGCCAGGGACTCAAATCCTGCACTGCCAGACGTGTCCCCCTGCTGTAGAAAGTACACGTCCAGGCCCGTCTGCGATTCGCTAGAGAGCATTTGGATGATCCAGAAGAGGACTGGGAGAATGTGTATTGGTCAGATGAAATAAAATAAGAACTTTTTGGTAGAAACAATGGTTCTCGTGTTTGGAGGAGAAAGAATACTGAATTGCATCCGAAGAACACCATACCCAATGTGAAGCATGGGGGTGGAAACATCATGCTTTGGGGCTGTTTTTCTGCAAAGGGACGAGAATGACTGATTTGTGTAAAGGAAAGAATGAATGGGGCCATGTATCGAGAGATTTTGAGTGAAAATCTCCTTCCATCAGCAAGGGCATTGAAGATGAGGTGTGGCCGGGTTTTTCAGCATGAAAATGATCCCGAACACACAGCCAGGGCAACAAACGAGTGGCTTCGTAAGAAAAATTTCAAGGTCCTGGAATGGCATAGCCAGTCTCCAGATCTTGACCACATAGAAAATCTGTGGAGGGAGTTGAAAGTCCGTGTTGCCCAACGACAGCCCCAAAACATAAGTGCTCTAGAGGAGATCTGCATGGAGTAATAGACCAAAATACAAGCAACAGTGTGTGAAAAGCTTGAGTTAGAGAAAACATTTGGCCTCCGTTATTACCACCAAAGGGTACATAACAAAGAATCGAGATGAACTTTTGGTATTGACCAAATACTTATTTTCCACCATGATTTGCAAATAAATTCTTTAAAAATCAAACAATGTGATTTTCTGTTTTTTATTTCCACATTCTCTCTCTCACGGTTGAGGTTTACCCATGTTGACAATTACAGGCCTCTAATATTTTCAAGTGTGACAACTTGCACAATTAGTGGTTGACTAAATACTTATTTGCCCCACTATACATGTACCCTGCTGATATTTCAAAGTTTTCGTTGATAAGAGTCGATTCAAGGACCTTTGATCGATTTAATCTGATACGTGTACACACCTGAAGCCATAAAAAACACAAACAATTTGAAATTGGAATGTATTGGACGTCTATCAATGTCAAAAGAAACTCGTGGTATTTATACTTTGCTATCTACTCAATTAATAGAAACCTGACTCTCCTGTTGTATGTTTCACACGAAAGCTGATTTGTCTTGAACGTATAGTAGCCCAACTTACTTGCCTCCAATTACAACTCCCAAAAAGTACAAAGTGCAAAAGAGAAGATCTGACATTCAAGCTGCTTAATTTGCTTTCTGGTGATTAACATTTGAACCAACACAGTGTAGTATTTTTTTCCTCCACTGCAGGACTCATTAAAATATAGCTTGGTTTTAAATGTGCACAGCTTTCGGTGACAAATTGGCTGACGCGACAGAGTCTTTTTCTCTTCCCACTTGCCGGAAGATCGGCCTCGCTCTCATTAGCGTAGCATGTGATATATGCACTCCATCGGAGATAAGGTCAGCGAATTCGTAACTTGTTTTCCTCGCCAGCGGTGACAGTTCCATTTTTAGTATTGCCTGTTCACACGTATATTAAAAAAAAATCCATTCAAATGCTGGAAATGGGAGCGAAGAAAAGATGGAGGTATTAAATCACAGAATCACCGCGAGAGCACTTGTGTGACACTCAATTGGAGGACGTTTGGCGGTCGTCAAACGGCGCCCGGTTGTAATCCCTCCACCGACTGAAAGTGTTATCTGCAAGCACGGGAGTTATCTGCCCGTGCAGTAATGTCATTTCCTACGCTTTATCTCCACCGTGCTTGCTTCTAATTGAGCCTGCAGTGTGTGTCGTTGCACGTTCCAATAAAGGCGTCTAATAGTTCTCACTTGTCCAATTCCAGTTGAACAGACAGGATTGTTAAATACGCAGCTTGATGAACCGGAGAGGTTAATGTCTAAAATGGTAATGTGAGTAAAACAATATGTAGCTCGCAGCTACCGTAATTTCCGCACGACAAATCCTCTTAGTAGGCCTATTTGATAAAACTCAGGGCTAACAGCTATCAGTGCTAGCATAGCAGCTTTGCTGTAGCACATTATGTCTAAGGGTGGGACAAAATATCGAAATGGTGATGTATCGTGATCAGTGTTGGGAATAACGCCGTCATAAATAACGCGGTTACATAACGGCGTTATTTTTTCAGTAACGGGCTAATCTAACTAATTATTTTTTCCGCCGTTACAACACCGTTGCCGTTACTGACGGTCAAAAGCGGTGCGTTACTTACGCTGAATAAATTGAAGAAACTACCAGCCGTAGCGAGTCTACTCTGCTGTTTATTTGTCATCCAAGACTTGGGGTGCGTTCAGGTTTAAGAATAACGTAGCACATCTAGGTTGCTATTTGATGATATCTACTGTGTGCGCGTGAGAGTTGGCATGGGATCTAACCTAGCACATCTAGGCTGCTGGTAGCTTAAGTTAGACTGGACTATTGGCTCAAATGTCAGCTTGACTGCCACATTTGAAGGGTCAATCCATGGTTGGAGAGGGCGTAGAATGAGAAAGGTGTTATGTGTTAATGTTTCAGCTATTAATGTTTCAGCATATTGCATCACACTCATGCATCACAAAGCTTTCGTCACATGTACTGTGTACCCTTTATTATGTCACAAAGAACAACTGAGAACACTATATAAGCCTCGAATAGACAACATTCAGTGTCAGGTCGTCAGCGATTTTGCTATTAAAAAATGTGCTCTTTTTTTATATTTTTAAAATACTGTACGAACACACACAACAAATGTTTACTATCGTATCGTTTTCACTCTGTATCGAACCGTATCGTTCTTAAACTGTATCGAATCGCTCGGCCTATAAAATGTACTGTTTTTTAATCGAATCGTAACCTGTGTATCCAGATACATATCGAATTGGCTTCATGCCAGAGATTCCCAACCCTAATACGAAACTGGTTCCTCCGTCTCGTACATGGCAAAAGGGAGCGCAGTGATGGCACCAATATTCGACCGGTTCCATATTTCTTTCAGTTGTTTGCAGCAAAACAACAGATAAAATCTAGTTCTTCATTCTGTTAATTTGACCGTAACATTTTATGGTTTTCCCTACAAACAAAATGACGTGAGCAATACCCACGACGAGTGACAGAGGCAAGGTGATTGGTTGGCACAAGCGTAGAGCTGAGAAGGACAGTTGGAATCAATAATGAAAAAGACAAGATACGATAAAGAACTAGGCCTGCAAGCAGGACTGAACGGGCCCTCGCAATCTAGCGCAACTCGGACAGTGTGCAGGTCAGGGTGGTGGCAGATCATCCTCTCTAATCATCTCATTAGAACCTAACATGCTCGAAAGTTGCCTCTTTACATTCACACACCTAAGAGATAAAAACCCCTATTGGAGAGAGTACTACAAAAAAGGAGTGAATAAAGGGTCATCACGGCAACAGACAGAGACATGTGGACATGGGCCGTAAAATAAGTATTTCAAAAGGTCTTGAAACTACAATGACCAACCTGAAAAGAACAGGAAATATATTAGAAAAATGAGTGACTTTCTATTGCCACTAGTTGGCGCTATAGGGTTGATGCAAATGACCCCTACAGGACCCTTCAGAGTATGACTTAACAAGCACGAGATGTTTGGCGCAGATATGTTGTAGAAGTTATGACTGTTCAAAACTTGTTGTGAGACGAAATGGCTTCAGTCATTTTCACTCTTCTGTTGGACTATTCTGCTTCAACCAAACCTCAGTATTTTTCATCAGGCACCTGAAAACATGTCTTATGGCTCCCCTGATGCAGGTTTCAGATAATTTTTTTTTTTTCCTTGGAGGACGAGCCTGTTTAGTAAAAAAAAGGCATTTCCTGTTCCCACTAGGGGGCGCTAGGCCTAATGGGTAATGTTTCAATGCACTCATGTTAAGGGTGGGATCCAGCACATACATGCCAGATATGAAAAAGATTGAATGTTGTGTCAAGGAGCTATTAGTGTTTTACTGAATTTGTCATTTTGCCGAAAAAATGGCCGACTTTGGCACCACGCCCAGGTCAGACCAATGAATGAAAACGCACCATTTTGAAAATTTTAGATCTCCTATGTCTCCTGAATAGTCTCACCAATTTTGAAAATGATCCAACTAACTCCCTCTGTGACAAGGTCTCAAATGTGCACCCTGTTAATTGATAAAAATTTCACATTCGATCTAAAATACCCAATTTCCTGTTGGGTTTGGAATATGGGTTCAAGAGACTTTTTGGAGCAGTTTTGCACAAGGTATCGACTCCCCAAATTTCATTGCTCTACGTTAAAAGAACCTAATAGGAAACGCCTCTTTGAAAAATTCAAGGGGGCGCCACTGAGCCATTTTGTTACATTTTTTTGTAACATCGCTAGATTATCAAAATCCACGCAAAGCCACATGTATGTGCAAAATTTGGTGAGTTTTCGTGCATGTTTAGGCCTCCAAATGTAAACTATACTACAAATGGATAAAAATATCACATTCGATCCAAAATACCCGATTTTCTGTTGGATTTGGAAAATGGGTGCAAGAGACTTTTTGGAACAGTTTTGCATAAGGTATAGACTCCCCAAATTTCATTGCTCTATGTTGAAAAAACCCAATAGGAAAGGCCTTTTTTAAAACTCCTTTCTGTCGCCACTAGTTGGCACTGTAGAGTTGATGCAAATGACCCTTACAAGACCCTTCAGGGTATGACTCTCAACAAGCATGGGAAGTTTGGCGCAGATATGTTGTATATCTGCTGAGTTATGACTGTTCAAAGTATTTTGCGTGACAAATTGTTGACGGTCATTTTCACTTTCCTGTTTGGACCCCTCCGCTTCAACGAAACCTCAATATTTTTTATCAGGCACCTGAACACAGGTCTTAAGGCTCCCCTGATGCAGGTTTGAGGTCAACAGATTTTTTTCCCTTGGAGGAGGAACCTGTCGCGTAAAAAAAGGCATTTCCTGTTCTCACTAGGGGGCGCTAGGCCTAATGGGTAATATTTCAATGCACTCGTGTTAAGGGTGGGATACCGCACATACATACCAGATATGAAAAAGATTGAACGTTGTGTCAAGGAACTATTAGTCATTTACTGAACTTGTCATTTTGCCGAAAAAATGGCTGACTTTGGCACCACGCCTAGGTCAGACCCGTGAATGAAAACGCACCATTTTGAAAACTTAAGCTCTCATATGTCTCTTGAACATTCTCACCAATTTTGAAGATGATCCAACTAACTCCCTCGGCGAAAAGGTCTCAAATGTGCACCCTGTAAATCGATAAAAATTTCATATTCGATCCAAAATAACCGATTTCCTGTTGGGTTTGGAATATGGGTGTAAATGCTTTTTTGGAGCGGTTTTGGACAAGGTATAGACTCCCCAAATTTCATTGCCCTACGCTGACAGACCCTAATATTATAGGCCAATTTTAAAATTTCAAGGGGGCGCCACTGAGCCATTTTGTTACATTTTTTTGCAACGTTGCAAAATTATCTAAATTTACAATTTTCTGCACGTATGTGCAAATTTTGGTGACTTTTCGTGCATGTTCAGGCCTCCGAATTGGCCGTTTTCATTTGCCCTGAAAAAAAAAATAAAATAAAATAAAAAAATAATCCTTTGCAAAACAATAGGGCCTTCGCACGCTTAGTGCTCGGGCCCTAAATATAGGGGAATGAGACAAGGGGCACTTCAATTAAATCCAAGCCATTGAATTAAAACAAGAACACAGACCCTTAACCCTGCCGCAAATAGTGGGGGCGTTCTTGTAAATGCATTTTATTGGACAGATCACCAATTCCACTCTGATCCAGTGTAATACATAAAAAAGGAGGAAAATGAGGAGGAAAAAAATAATCGAGGCGTTAAGAAATTAATTTAAATTACCGTATTTTTTGGACAATAAGTCGCAGTTTTTTTTCATAGTTTGGCTGGGGGTGAGACTTATACTCAGGGGCGACTTATGTGTGAAATTATTAACACATTATATCATTTCACATGTTATTTTGGTGTTTTGGAGTGACACTGGTGGTTTGGTAAACTTGTTAGCATGTTCTTTATGCTATAGTTATCTGAATAACTCTTAATAACTATGGCCACGTTCGCGTTCTGCCTTTGGCAATATGTGTTCAATTGTATTATTGACTTTTTTATATTGAAATGCATGCTTTTAGTTTGTGGTGTTTTCACGTCCACGTGGGGGCGCACTTGAACTTGTTTACATGAAGACCGACAGCTACGTAGCTGAGTGAGTGGGCGAGTTAGCGAGAGAGAAACACGGCTGCGAATCTACGTTCATTGTTTATGCTTGTAAAATATCTCTACAGAGGCAACGCCTGTGTGTGTGTGTCATCTTTTCTGTTGTTGTTGTCTGTTTTCCACCCGCGATCGGACACTTAGAGCCAGTTGTGTGGTTGTTTGAACGATGTGCTAATGCTAGCGAATGCATGCTAACTGTTTTTGTCATTGTTGTAAAAGCACCTAATTATCATTTATTTATGTTGATGCGAATCTGTTTTGTATCGAGGACGAAATTGATTCAGCAAATTATACAGACGTCCAGCATCATCATTTGGGAGTTTAGCTCGCTGAATAGCAAGGACCGAGCCGTAGCGTCCCGGTGAGGACAGTATATTCGCATTTTGTTGTTCATGCACTGTACACTTATTCAGCATGTTCTCTATTGTATTTTTCGATTAAATTGCCTTTGAAGATGACATGTCTGTTCTATGTGTTGGATTTTATCAAGTAAATTTCCCCCAAAAATGAGACTTACCGCAATTTCCCGAATATAACACGCACTTTTTTTCCCCAAATTCAACTTGTAAAATCATGGTGCGCATTATAAATGGGTACATGGATGGAGATAGAAATATGTATATATTTCATATATATATAAAAACCGATTTTTTAAAAAAATTGACACGGCCACGTTGTGTTGAAGAAACGTATGCGGCGACCCGTTGCCGACCATTACGGTACGTGACGTCACCATTTTATTTCGGTAATACTTCACTCTATTCGGCTGAATGATTTCATCTGTGTTAAATTCTGCTTTTTTCACTCTTCATAAAGCACAGAATTTAGTTTCTTGAACTTATTTGAGTCAACGTTTATTGCAGTTCCGCAACTCGGACCATAACAAACGTAAGCACACAGACTTCCTGTGTCCATCAACTATATCTGCCCCTCGGGAAACTCAAACCCAAATAACAATAGTTCCTATTGTTACTGTCGTGTCGACAGCGATGAGCTCTTACCGATTTCCGACTTACGTTCTCACTTTCATTTTACTGTATCAATCCATGGAAGAAACATTTATTCATCATAATGAAACGAGCAAGTTATACAGCAGCCTTTAAAAGAAAAGTCACATCTGTTTTGTTACCTCCTGGATTCTGGTAAGTTCAAGAAGTTATCAGATCATATTATTACCGTACATATGGTCAGTTTACGGTAATGTTTTGAACTACCAATGTGCTATGCTTGTGCTGTGTTTCACCGGTCAGTAAAATGACATTTTTGCATCTGTACACGAGCTCTGTTTTCTTGTATTCTTCTATTTATTGGTGCTAAAATTAGGGTGCGCGTTATAAATGAGTACAATAATTTCCCCTAGATTTTACAAGTAAATTTGGGGTGCGCATTATACACGGGTGTGCCTTATATTTGGGAAATTACGGTATACTCCGGTGCGACTTATATGTTTTTTTTTCTCTTCGTTGGGCATTTTATGGCTGGTGCGACTTATACTCAGGTGTGACTTGTAGTCCGAAAAATACGGTATGCAATTTTTTTTACCCTGCCTATTAAAAGAATCAGAATCAAGAATTGTTTGAAACCGGAATCGAAACGTGAAATCTGAATGGTTCAAATTCAAACGATGCCCAACCCTATTCATACCACAGTTCTGAATGCACAAATTTGAATTATCTTCATATCTGTCTTTTTGGCGTACCCGTTCAGACTGCCTTTTTCCATTGAGCCTGTAAATGTAGTACGCATGCGCACAAAGTCGCAGTCCGAAACGCCCTGAGCAACATGTGTGTCAGGTACGAGACGGAGGAACCATTTGGGTAACGCGAACACAGGATTTTATTGATGTTGGCAGGCACAGAGAACAAACAGGTAAATTGGTAATGGACGGTCAACACGCAAGAGTGTGCCGAATCGGTAATGGACTGTCAACACGCAAGAGTTTGCTGAATCGCTGACGACCTGAAACGAGAGATAGGACGCTCGAGCCTTCCTGCTCGAATCCGATTCGAGCAAATAAAGTAGAGGCGTGTGAAAGCAGTGTTCCGAAAATGGCGTTGAGCAAGCCAAAAATCGTGTGACCGCTGCTGACGAAGGCATCGTACGTCATAGATGTGTCAGCGAGTCACACTGTTTCCATGGGAAAATTAAAACTCGATGGGAGCCCGCCCGTTCAATTGGTATGAACGCAATAAAAAGTGGCAGGAGAGGAGGAATTTTTGCGACTGCAACAAACATTTGCTCAGTTTCAATTGAGGAGTGAGAATATCAGTATCACTTTAATTTAGTTAAATTCCTTCACATTGTTATACACTAGATAGTGGCATACGTTTAGATATTTAGAATATATTAGGGCTGTCAAACAATTAAAATTTTTAATCGAGTTAATTACAGCTTAAAAATTAATTAATCGCAGTTCAAACCATCTATAAAATATGCCATATTTGTAAATTATTGTTGGAATGGAAAGATAAGACACAAGATGGATATATACATTCAACATACGGTAGATAAGTACTGTATTTGTTTATTATAACAATAAATCAACTAGATGGCATAAACATTATTTACATTCTGTTAAAGCGATCCATGAATAGAAAGACGTGTAGTTCTTAAAAGATAAATGTTAGTACAAGTTATAGAAATTTTATATTAAAACCCCTCTTAATGTTTTCGTTTTAATAAAATTGGTGAAATTTTCAGTCAAAAAATAAACTAGTAGCCCGCCATTATTGATGTCAATAATTACACAATGCACATGGGTGCTTAAGCCCATAAAATCAGTCGCACCCAAGCGCCAGCAGAGGGCGACAAAACTCCAAAAAACACAAGTAACTAGTTGGCATTTCACTGTGCTGTCATTTTAATCTGTTTGAGCGGGGCATGTGCGCTAATTGCGTGAAATATTTTAACGTGATTAATTTAAAAAATTAATTACCGCCCGTTAACACGATAATTTTGACAGCCCTAGAATATATACAAATACGACACATCCACCGCCCCAGAAATGATACTTAATTAAAAAATAAAATAAAACAATTCACAAACATTTGCTTTTTATTCTGCTCAATTATTTCCATCTTATGATTTTGGAATCCTTATAGTATGCAATAAATAATATACCTGTTCCCAAACACTGTGCTTACTGTACTGTAATTTTTACAAAAAACTAACAATACAGAGTTACTCCCCGACATCTAGGACGAGCAACTTACAAGACTAGCACTGTCGTGTATTACAAATACTGCTTTGAACTAGGGCTGTCAAAATTATCGCGTTAACGGGCGGTAATTAATTTTTTAAATTATTCACGTTAAAATATTTGACGCAATTAACGCACATGCCCCGCTCAAACAGACTAAAATGATAGTACAATGTAATGTCCGCTTGTTACTTGTTTTTTTGTGTGTGTATGTTTGGCGTCCTCTGCTGGCGTTTTGGTCCAACTGATTTTATGGGTTAGTACCATGAGTGAGCATGGTGTAATTATTGACATCAACAATGAACTACAAGTCTTTCTATCCATGGATTTTATCCATGGGATAAAAATTTTAATCGTTTGACAGCCCTACTTTGAACACATCTTCACAGACAAAGCAATGACACAGGCTTAAAAAGGTCAACTTTAATTGTGTAAATAACACTTAATGACGACACGATCCCACGGTTGAAATAGACGACATCCACTTAATTCTATTGAAGATATGCAATGCTGAGGCAATTTGAGAAGTTTAGTTTTAAAAAGAAACGTGCACTGTTTATCCAGTAGATGGAGCTCTTACAATGTGTCAAACGCCTTGAAACAGTGATTCGATTTAGGGCAATTGTCTCAAAAGTGGTTCATTGTTTCGAAAAGCCTCGGTTTTTCCATCCCTACCAGACACTGAACGCTATGTGTCTGTGCCTTACGTATAATTGTAATTTTATAGACAAATGATACTATTTACAGTGGCGGCAGAGAGTTGGGGGGGGGGCACGAAACATTTACGTCTTCCTTGGGGGGGGGGCGTAACAGAAAATAATTGAGAAGCACTGTTTTACAGCAATGTTGCACTGAGAAGGTGTCACTGTTTAGTAAATGACTTAAACAGTATTTTTTTCTATTTTGAAATATCTTTTTTTCTCGTTTCAACAGTTGTATCGTAGAATATCATGTATCACATTTCTGACCAATATACAGTGCCTTGCAAAAGTATTCGGCCCCCTTGAACCTTGCAACCTTTCGCCACATTTCAGGCTTCAAACATAAAGATATAAAATTTAAATTTTTTGTCAAGAATCAACAACAAGTGGGACACAATCTTGAAGTGGAACAAAATTTATTGGATAATTTAAACTTTTTTAACAAATAAAAAAACTGAAAAGTGGGGCGTGCAATATTATTCGGCCCCCTTGCGTTAATACTTTGTAGTGCCACCTTTTGCTCCAATTACAGCTGCAAGTCGCTTGGGGTATGTTTCTATCAGTTTTGCACATCGAGAGACTGACATTCTTGCCCATTCTTCCTTGCAAAACAGCTCGAGCTCAGTGAAGTTGGATGGAGAGTGTTTGTGAACAGCAGTCTTCAGCTCTTTCCACAGATTCTCAATTGGATTCAGGTCTGGACTTTGACTTGGCCATTCTAACACCTGGATACGTTTATTTTTGAACCATTCCATTGTAGATTTGGCTTTATGTTTTGGATCATTGTCCTGTTGGAAGATAAATCTCCGTCCCAGTCTCAGGTCTTGTGCAGATACCAACAGGTTTTCTTCCAGAATGTTCCTGTATTTGGCTGCATCCATCTTCCCGTCAATTTTAACCATCTTCCCTGTCCCTGCTGAAGAAAAGCAGGCCCAAACCATGATGCTGCCACCGCCATGTTTGACAGTGGGGATGGTGTGTTCAGGGTGATGAGCTGTGTTGCTTTTACGCCAAACATATCGTTTTGCATTGTGGCCAAAAAGTTCAATTTTGGTTTCATCTGACCAGAGCACCTTCTTCCACATGTTTGGTGTGTCTCCCAGGTGGCTTGTGGCAAACTTTAAACGAGACTTTTTATGGATATCTTTGAGAAATGGCTTTCTTCTTGCCACTCTTCCATAAAGGCCAGATTTGTGCAGTGTACGAGTGATTGTTGTCCTATGGACAGACTCTTCCACCTCAGCTGTAGATCTCTGCAGTTCATCCAGAGTGATCATGGGCCTCTTGGCTGCATCTCTGATCAGTTTTCTCCTTGTCTGAGAAGAAAGTTTGGAAGGACGGCCGGGTCTTGGTAGATTTGCAGTGGTCTGATGCTCTTTCCATTTCAATATGATGGCTTGCACAGTGCTCCTTGAGATGTTTAAAGCTTGGGAAATCTTTTTGTATCCAAATCCGGCTTTAAACTTCTCCAAAACAGTATCTCGGACATGCCTGGTGTGTTCCTTGGTTTTCATAATGCTCTCTGCACTTGAAACAGAACCCTGAGACTATCACAGAGCAGGTGCATTTATACGGAGACTTGATTACACACAGGTGGATTCTATTTATCATCATTGGTCATTTAGGACAACATTGGATCATTCAGAGATCCTCACTGAACTTCTGGAGTGAGTTTGCTGCACTGAAAGTAAAGGAGCCGAATAATATTGCACGCCCCACTTTTCAGTTTTTTATTTGTTAAAAAAGTTTAAATTATCCAATAAATGTTGTTCCACTTCACGATTGTGTCCCACTTGTTGTTGATTCTTGACAAAAAAATTAAATTTCATATCTTTATGTTTGAAGCCTGAAATGTGGCGAAAGGTTGCAAGATTCAAGGGAGCCGAATACTTTTGCAAGGCACTGTATTGATAATCGCTGTATCGTGATATCGTGAGATAATCCTTATTGTGAGCCTTGTATCGCGAATCGTATCGTATCGTAGGGTGCCCTGAGGTTCCCACTCCTACTTGTTATTGTAGTCTCGAGATAGCCCTGTGATATAACGCACATCTCAGGAAAGCAATGTGTAAGGGTTCAATTCATTCCGGTTTTGAGTAAATTATTTAAAAAATAAGTTATAGTAGACCTTTCTAAACAATCATTAGACCAGATAACAACCGTAATTCTGTTGCACACGGTGTTAAGTCTTTTCCAAATCCATTATTATCCATGTTGGCAGGGGCATATTTATGACGCATTATCAGTAACGAGGAGCAAGCTCTCAGTCTGATATTGATTTCTTTAAGGTCGTGGTGCTTGCAGCAAACAGGCAGTCTGCCGAGCAAATGAAGTGTAGAAAAGTCAAGAAGTACCAAAATAACAGCATCTTGCAGGGACAACCAAAGTCGACATCAAATATAAAGCTGAATATCGATTCAGGGCCAGTCTCGGCTTCGATTTCAAGAGGAAAAACCCGCAGGCGTTACGTCGTGTCACTAAAGGATGTAAAGATGTGTGAACAAAAAACAGGTCTGAAACATGGGTTTAAGTGAACAGTTTGACATTAGGAAGTCAATCAGGCTGTTATATCTTAAGTTGTAAGAGTTTAAAACAATATTTAGCTACATTAGCAGTTTAAAATAACAATATAGACAAATTTTTAGGTGTCAATTGTTAATAAAACATGCTGCGCTCACGAAAAGAAAAAACTTTTCTCCGTTTCTTGGTTTTGAGCCATATATCCGCAAATGATCGCCAGCAGCATGGAATAAAAAATGTACAGTAGCTACCACTTGCAACTATAATCACAACGACAGACGCGCTGCCCTCAAGAAATTAGCCTCGCTCGTTAAATTGATTCGAAAACCGAATGAATGCCTAATAAACATTCCACCCTCGTCATTACGATCGAATAAAATCTCCCATTTCATGCCGAGGGTGTGAAATGACCTTTATTAAAAAAGCAGAGTGTAGATTAGTTTCGGTAGGCGTGCAGAAGGAGGAGGCCGGCGGAACAATCTCATTGCACGGTGAAAAGTTTATCTTGTGCACAAATGGTACCTGCAGCAAGACTAGAAAGTTAGGCTTTTGCATAACAAAACTACATAAAGCTTTACCTCTCTTGGTTTTGAATTGGGTTCAGATTTGGGGACTGATTTAACCAAACCATGATCTTAAAGGGATCCACGGATAGAAAGACTTGTAGTTCTTAAAAATAAACGTTATTATGAGTTAAAATAATCTCATATTGAAACCCCTGTTGATGTTTTCGTTTTTATACAATTTGTAAAAATAGTTACGAGTATTAGTAGGTTCGATCGGGTCCGATCACGTCATTTTCAAAGTATCGGAATCGTCATAAAAATATCGGAAATGCCAATTTTTAACATATATATATATATATTTTAATTAAATCGTTTTCTAATTGTATTTAACGTTACAGACATAATATGTTACACTTATCCAGAGTCTTTAGTTAAGGCTTAAGGTAGGGTTATCAAATGTATCCAGATAACGGCGGTTAAAATATTTAACGCAATTAATGCATGCGCTGCACGACCCACTCACGCATTCTCTCGCTCAATCTATAATGGCGCCGTTTTACCTATATAGAGAGCTAAAAGGCAGCGTAAAATGAGTAGAGTGAATTTTGGCAGCCTTTGGAGCCTTTTTTTAAATGGCTAAAGCCTTACAATCCCTCTCCCTACGATTCGACATATCGTGGGAAGCAATGTGGGGAAGCAAGGTAGTAATTGATCTTTTTCTTAACACCCTATTTTACTTCCCAACGCAGAGAAGATATATCAATTGGTAGCACTACGCACAGTCGCACTTCCCATCATGCATTTGGGCATGGCTACAGTATCATTTACTGAAAGCTCAACAAATACACTAGATGGCAATATTTAGTCACAATATACAAAGTCACATTTATCCTTTAAGAATTACAAGTCTTTCTATCTGTGGATCCCTCTCACAGAAAGAATGTTAATAATGTAAATGCCATCTTGAGGATTTTTTGTCATAACAAACAAATACAGTACTTACAGTATGTACTGTATGTTGAATGTATATATTCGTCCGAGTTTTATACATTTTTTTCTTAATGCATTGCCAAAATGTATATGATCGGGAAAACTCATCGGGAATGATTGGAATTGAATCGGGAGGAAAAAAAAGCAATCGGATCGGGAAATACCGGGATCGGCAGACACTCAAACTAAAACAATCGGGATCGGATCGGGACCAAAAAAACATGATCGGAACAACCCTAGTTGCCATTGTTGTTGACGTCGCAAGGCGGTGAGTAGGGATGGGATTTGATAAGGTTTTTACGATTCCATTATCGATATTGCTTAACGATTCGATTCTTTATCGATTCCCTTATCGATTCTAATTTGGACTAATGGACTGTATGAGGTTCTGGGTTCAATATGTTTTATGGTTCATACGCCTCGGTGTGTCAGAACAAAAGGAGCGGAGTTGGTCTTTGGCACTTTTAAATCCAACTTGGCAACAGGCACAATTATATACAGGCAATGGCACTTGATATGACAATCACTCAATGAGCAGATAAGAGTATGCGTGGAAAGATGTTGATGTATTTGTATGTGTGTGGAAGAAGACTGGAATGTGTGGGTATAAAGTGGGGCAAATAAGTATTTAGTCAACCACCAATTGTGCAAGTTCTCCTACTTGAAAAGATTAGAGAGGCCTGTAATTGTCAACATGGGTAAACCTCAACCATGAGAGACCGAATGTGGAAAAAAAAAAAAAAACAGAAAAATTCATTGTTGGATTTTTAAATAATTTATTTCCAAATTAGAGTGGAAAATAAGTATTTGGTCACCTACAAACAAGCAAGATTTCTGTCTGTCAAAGAGGTCTAACTTCTTCTAACGAGGTCTAATGAGGCTCCACTCGTTACCTGTATTAATGGCACCCTTTTTAACTTATTATCCGTAAAAAACACACCTGTCCACAACCTCAGTCAGTCACACTCCAATCTCTACTATGGCCAAGACCAAAGAGCTGTCGAAGGACACCAGAGACAAAATTGAATCTTCGTGTACTTCAGATGAGTATTTTGAAGTATTAAGAAAATATTTAAGTTGTCAACGGACAAAGGTCCGTTAACAGACGGACTATTTTTGTTGTGGTAATGTAGTACGTATTTGGGCCAAACGATGTGACAGACTGAATGGCTAGCTAAATTTTGCTTAAATATATTGTTCTACGTAAAGGGTGTCGGCCCCCAACATTTTTACCACCCCAAATCTGGCCCCCTTTGCAAAAAGTTTGGACACCCCTGATCTAAACTGTAAGTACTGATAGGATTTTGAGTTTTTGCAGTGTTCAAAATAAATGTATGATACCTGCTGTATTGGAGCACATTAAGGACCATTGCTACTTGGTGTTTTATTCAGCAATGACTACTGAGCTACAATTGACGGTTAGCTTTATTATGTTTTAATTTTACACCCTCATCACTCTACAGCGCTGTGTTTTTACAGATTAAATAAAGCCTGTATGTAAGACACGTTAGCCACGCATCGACAGTGGTCATAATCAATAGAAACCTAGCCCTCCGAAGGGCTAACGTTACGTGAGCGAGTGACAGTAACGTTGTATTTATTAGCGATGAGAAGTGTCTATCTATGAAATACAGTGGGGAGAACAAGTATTTGATACACTGCCAATGGGTTTTCCCATTGACAGTGTATCAAATACTTGTTCTCCCCACTGTATCTATGAATATAATAATAAATAATAATAATAAATAATAAATATCTATGAGACGCATCGGACACTACCTGCTACCACACTAGCATCATGTGGGCGTAGTTTTTAGCAACGTTGGCGTAGTTTGTAGCGACTGTCGGCTGCAGTAAGTTTTTTTTTTTTTTTTTTTTAATTGCTTCTTCCTCTACACATGTGACGTCAGCACGTTGTCCGGCACTAAAAGTAGTCCGGGCAAAACGTGATGCTTAGAGCTGGCAAAATTAAACGATTCCTCGAGGTGAATAAAATTACTCCGAACAGTTTTTCAACTCTGTTTTTTTCCTGCTGAAAGAACAGTCTAATCTTTATTTTGGTGGGTTCCATGTTTAAATAGCAATAGAACAGAACTTTCTGTGGGCCTTGCAAAATCAGTCAAAATCCAGTAAAACGGCCGGGAGCGAAGGGGGTTGCTCCGGTGAAAATGGCTGGTAGTGAATGAGTTATGGGTTAATTCCAATTCACACGGAAATCCGGAGTACGTCGCCAGCCCAGGAACGGAACTCGTTCGTAAATTGGGACTACCTGTATTTAATCCATTGCTTGCTATTTGCTGCCAGCCTCTCCCAGTCAAAATGGATTGGAACGTTTTGCACTGTCAATGGCAGCCAATCTGGGGTTCCTCCATGGCAATAACATAAAAAATGAGTACTAGAAACCAATTAAGAACGAGAAATAGCTTCACAGTGCAGCAGCAACCAAAAAATAATTTGATACGATTTAATCTAATCCAATTATTTTTTACTGGCCTGTATTTCCCTGGGCGGACGAGCAACTACCAGAGTCGGAAAGGTCAAGCTGCACTATTTCTCTTTCTATGTGAAGCACGACCTCGCTGGTATGAATACTTTATGAGCGAGTGGAGATGAAGGCCAACCACCCCTCAAAACAGGCCAGTCAACAGGACAGGGGCGCCTTACGTTTCATTGGCGTAGGCTGTTAAACAAGTGCGCGTAGGACCTGCTTTGCGGCTCCTCGGGGGATTTTCCCCGTACGATTCTTTGATTGCGATGCCGCTTGAATGGAGGGTTTGAGGGTTGCTGCGGTTTACTTCCCTGCAGCTGTTTGATGTGCCCTACTGAAGCAATGGATTCCTCGCTGCGAGCTAGCAACACTGACATGAATGGCTGCTCGCTCCGGTGTTGTTGTCGGAAATGTACGACGACGGGCTGCGGGACTAAAAAAAAAAAAGAAAATGATTGCTGCCTGCAGTGCTGAACATGAACAGGATCCTTTGTTCTTTTTTTCCAGGAACAGCAATGTAAATATGACTGAGCTTCCATTAACGTGATCTGTTTGATGCTGAGGTGTAGGGGTATAACGGTACACTAAAATCTCGGTTCGGTACGCACCTCGGTTTTGAGGTCACGGTTCGGTTCATTTTCGGTACAGTAAGAAAATAAAATGCAAAATATAAATGTGCTAGTTGTTTATGACCAGTGTTGTTAATAACGGCGTTACAATATAACTGCATTACTAACGGCGTTATTTTTTTCAGTAATGAGTAATCTAATTAATTACCTTTCTCATCTTGGCAACGCCGTTACTGAGGCGGGAAAGGCGTGCGTTACTATGCGTTACAAAGTTGGTTGAGTAAAAAAAGTCTGGGAGAGACGGACTCACGGAGACGAGAGAGCAGAGCAGGAGTAGGGAAGACGCCGTTGCAAACGCGGTGCTACGTGGCTCCAATAATACAGTAGCCATGACAGTAGCCATAGCCTACAAACTACGCCCACATGATATGGTAGATATCACATATTATAGAACTAGATGCAAATGCCAGACACGGCTGCATTGGCAACATGTTTTAAAGACTACATGCGTTAGTAAACAGCTGCCATCTTAAAGCAGTAGACCTCTCAGAAAGGCTCTGATGTGGAGATCCTTCCTAGCGAACCAAAGTAACTTTTTTTTTTTTTTAATCTAAAATGCTCCTAAATCGGCAAAATCTTGACTTAAATCTGATTTATCTTTAAATGAGGAAACAGTTTTAAAACTTACACATGTTGAAAGTAGACAGAAGGGGACTAATGCAATAACGGGAGCAATTTCAACAACTTTAACGGTTGAGTCACAACTTTAAATGACTTCCACACATAGCAAAGGCTACTATCTAGTTATCGCAATACCCTTGTGTCTAGTTAAGTGGAGGGTAAAGAATTGGGCTAGGGCCAATTGTCCCCAAAATCCTTTAAACTTCACATTGTGTGACCTGTTTTTGTTTTTGTTTTTTTGGTTTTTTTTTTGAGAAAAAAAAAAAAAACATGAAAATTATCACTAGTTTCTTTGCCAAGTAACTAATTACTCTTACATTCAGGTAACTGAGTTACCAACACAATTACTTTTTCGGAGAAGTAATTTGTAACTGTAATTAATTACTTTTTAAAAGTAAAATTAACACAACTGTTTATGACACACCTTTGTGCTTTCAACAATAGGAACATTAGACGCAAAGCTAGAATTCTGCTCAAAAAGTAGCGGGTATTTCAAGATAATCCAACAACAATTTGCCTTTCAGACCCCGCGTATTGGTCAGCTTTCTTTTTGAAAGAAAGAAGAAAAAAGAAGTTCTGTGCTAAAGAGAAAAGCAATCCCAATCTTATGAACGGTTTTCAAAAGCTTTAATGGTGGATTTTCTTAAGTTAAAGCACCACACAGAAATTTATAAATTTAATCGTGTAATCGTGGATCTGTATTATTCTTATTATTTAAATACAGGTGTTTTAGCTCATTTCAATTTATTTTATTTAAATGGGCTATTATTAGGGCCCGAGCACCAACATGGGGTGAACGCCCTATTGTTCTGCAAAGGATTATCATTATTCTTTCTTAATGGCAAATGAAAATGGCCCATTTGGAGGTCTTAACATGCTCAAAAACTCACCAAAATTTGCACAAACATGCAGATTCGTGAAAATTTTGATAATTTGGTAACGTTGTGAAAAAATGTCAAAAAATGGCTCATTGGCGCCCCTGGAATTTTTTAAAAAATGCCTCTCAATTTAGGTTTTTCAACCTAGAGCGATGAAATTTGGGGAGTCGATACCTTGGGCCAAAATCCTTCAAAAAGTCTCTTGCACCCATATTCCAAACCCAACAGGAAATCGGGTATTTTGGGTTGAATATTGAAAAACATGCCATATTTGTGGAAAACCAGGGTGCACGTTTGAGACCATTGCGCCGGGGCAGTTAGTTGGATCCTCCTCAAAATTGGTGAGACTCTTCATGAGACATATGAGATGTTAAGTTATCAAAATGGTGAGTTTTCATTCACGGGCCTGACCTGGGCGGAGTACCAAAGTCGGGCTTATTTGGAGATTAGGTTTAGGGTTTAGGGTTAGGGCTTCTTCAGGGCAAATGAAAATGGCCAATTTGAAGTTCTGAACATGCTCGAAAACTCACTAAATTTTGCACATATCAAAATGGTGAGTTTTCATTCACGGGCTGACCTGTGCGGGGCGTTTTTTTGTGTTGGGGTTAGGGTTTAGGGTTCACACTCTGCTACTTCTTCTGTGTGAGAAAAAAAAGTACTATGTACTTTTCAATGACATATATTAGGGATAAAACGACTTCTGTGGAAGAAAAAAATACTATGTACTTCTCAATGAAATATATTAGGGATAAATTGGTTCATCTGATGACAACAGTGAAGAACTGCTTTGACTCATTAAGGCTGTTGCTTCACACTCTGCTACTTCATCTGTAGGAGAAAAAAGATTCGATGTATTTTTCATCGTGCCAAAGTCGATGGGGTGCCAAAGTCGGACATTTTTTTGACAAAACACCAAATTCAGAAAATGACTAATAACTCCCCCACACAACCTTCAATCTTTTTCATATTTGGCATGTACGTGATGTATCCCAGCCTGAACTCGACTTCATTGAAATATCACCCATTAGGCCTGGCACCCCCTGCTGGGAACAGGAAATGGCCTTTTTTACGAGACCGACTCCTCCTCGAACGGGAAAAAACCTAATGACCCCCCCAAAAAATCACCGAAAAGAAATTGGAGAAATCAACACTGGACTCCCGAGGGCCCGTTGAGTCCTGCTTGCAGGGCTAGTTTATTTTGTTATGTGTTTATAGTTTACAAATGTGATGTAGTATTCATTTATATTGTACATTTTATGTTGTATAACTTCAGTTCGTATGTGAATATTAGTTCCTACTTGTTTTGTTGTGGTAGGAGGGTTTTGTATTGAACACGGGGCCGTGTTGGTTATTATTATAGTAGACAAGACAGCAGTAAATCAACAAAGACAACTCAACTGTGTCCCGATCTACCACTCAAGAGATCTGATGGAGTCAAAAAGTAGGTTACGATTGCATATTAGTTTAAAAATCGACCGGATCCACCGTATTTCTACACGAATGACTTCCGTTCCGCCCGATCCTAGCTACCGGTAGTAATACTGACGCAGGAGGGTCACGTCTCGCATCAAATAATAAACTCTGCCGTTCTTTTCGCGTGCGACGTGTTGAGCCGCTTCTGGGACCCGTCTAACACGCGGCCGCGCTGCGACTGGTGTGCATTGGCTGATTGACTTTAACGCCCACGTTTCACTGCGTTCTCGCATTGACGTTTCTGGGTTACACTGTCCTACCGTGTTGGTCCTCATTATAGTAGAGAAGACGGAGTAAATATAATCTACACAAAGAAACTGTAACCCGATCGACTCACAGCCTCGAAAAGTAAGGGTTACATTACGTCAGAAACTCGTTTGGTACGCCTCCGTTCCGAACCGAGCTCCACGTACCGAAATGGTTTAATCCAAATACCTGTACCATTACACCCTTATGACAGTGCATCGTGGATTGTGGCGTGACAAAACAAATTTGGGTCTATAGCAATGTGGATCTTTAACCGATCGCACCACCCCGAAGGCACTTATTAACCAACATTGACAAATCCACGCTGTAAGAAATTGGCTTTGAGACTGGAAGGTGGAAAATTCCCCAGACAGAAAAAGCAGTGGACCCGCTTACTGGCCATTCCCGGAAAATTGGAAGTGCTTCCTGGAGAAATGCCAGTTGGCTTCCCAAGCACTGTCCACCAACTGTTAACAGTTGGAAATAACGTTTGATATTGAAGTTCATGCATGGATGAATTTAACGACTACAGCCATATTGAGTAGTAAGCTTTAAACGGTTCTAGAAACATCCTTCTACCATGTTGGGAAGTGTACCAGCAAAGATATTGGCTTTTTACCCCACAAAAAGGCCCACAAAAATTTGCGAGTCCACAGACTTAGGATCTTTTGATTGATCGATTTTTTTATTTTGTGTGACGAGAAGAAATTGGACTTCAATGCGAGCTTTTGACAATAAATGCAACAACATTTAAGTACAGGTAGACCCAGGGTTATGAACGCGTTCCATTCTTACGCTGGCGACGTATCCCATATTTCCACTTAGTTCGGAATTAAACCTCTAAGTGCCTCTAAATACGACCTAAATCTCAAAATAACTATCCAAAAAGATGCATTATACGTCATATTAATAAAATAAAGTAAAAAATGAGATACAGGTAGTCCCCGGGTTATGAAGTACTCGACTTATGCTATTTCAACTTTACGACTCCAGTCTTATTTTTTTTTGTCACACAAACAGTACCTAAACATACCTTTCCTTCATTAACATGACTTGCTCTGTCCTCACTAAACAGGACGTTGTTCATCTTGACAGACAGCAAACAAAGCAATTTTGCTTTTTGAAACTTTTTAAAAACACAGTGGGTATGGTACAATTCAGTATTCTTTTTTCTCCAAACAAGAGAACCTGTGTTTCTACCAAAAAGTTCAATTTTGGTTTCATCTGACCATAACACATTCTCCCAGTCCTCTTCTGGATCATCCAAATGCTCTCTTGCGAACCGCAGACGGGCCTGGACGTGTACTTTCTTCAGCAGCGGGACACGTCTGGCAGTGCAGGATTTGAGTCCTTGGCGGCGCATTGTGTTACTGATAGTAGCCTTTGTTACTGTGGTCCCAGCTTTGTGTGGTTCTGGGATTTTTGCTAGTGTTGCACCGATACCATTTTTTGGCCCCGATACCTGGCTGTGCAGTATCGGCCGATACCGATACCATACCGATACCACCCCGTTTAAATGTATATATAATTTGTTTTTTGTTTTTTCCCCAAAGAGCTCCATAATTGGATGTGAAATCATTGCTATCAAGGCTTTGGCAGGCTGTTGCTTACCTTTGAAAAATAGGAAAAAGACTAGTACAAAGTATAATACTAGCCCAACAGTAAGAAAGTAAAAATAAGTTCATAATAATAAACTCTGAATGAACTGAGTAAACTTTTTTTAAACCTCTCAAAGGCCAAACAGTGCAACTTTCATGAAATTATTGTCACATTCTGCTGCTGGTTAGATTGTGTTTTGTTGCTGGGCTGTTAGTGGGGGCGTTCCTGACGTCGCACCTGAATCCAATGCGGGCTCATCAACGCAACATTTAAGCACGGGTGAGCTCAGAGAAGGCTGCCGAGATATGTGCTTTGCTGATCGCCATTTGACATCTCACACTATAGTCTATAGTCTCGCTACATTTGCTTGTTACGCCCCTGCACTGGGTTTTTTCTGTTAGTGTGCTGCACTCGTTTGTAACCTCTACCCTGTGCAGGTATTTGTGTGTTTTTATTTTGGCTCGCTGCCTATAGTCTTAGTTAACCTCCGAGTTTGTAGTATTGAGCTCCGTCGACCTGCTGTCACGGACTCCTTTTGTTATGTCTACTATCCCGCGATCGCGTGTTATTTTTTGTTTGCAATCATTAAACCCTTGTACGTATCCCCCGCTTGTTGTCCGCTTCGAGGTCCAACCTTGTTTCCGCATTTGCGGACGCTAACAATTATACGTAATAATAATTGACCACAGCATCCCGTCTCTCTATTAGCCTCCTTTTTTCGGGAGGGGGGGGTCCCTTATTTCTATTTCTGAAAGGTGGCAACCCTACTTTGGAAACAGTTCCCAAATTACTGCGGCACTTCTTTCAGTAAAAGACAGTAAAAGACAATGAAAGTAATGTAGACGTAGTGAACTGACCAGAGATTGTTGCTCCGTTGCAGCGCCCTTCCTCTGGATAGCAGTCCTGCTGTTGCAGGCTCAAACCCGTTGTGTTCGTTCACGTTTCGTCTTCAAATGTTTTATCAGGTTCGAGGTATTGAAACTGGCCGATTTAACTCCACATCTCGAAACTTTCAGGCTGCAAATCTTGCATGCAGCCATTGATTTTAATTGACGGGATTTCTTTTTTGAAATATTTCCCGACCGCCGACATGACGGCGCTGACAAGCGGCCTTGTCATTGGTCAGGAGTGGCTATTGGCCCGTTCTCATTGGTCTGGAGCAGGCCAATAGCGATAACTGCTTGGTGTTCACGTGTCATCACACAACACAGAGACAAAGTGCAGTGAGCGCCAGGAGAAAAAAAAAGGCTGCGGTCAAATGTTCTGATAATGGACCGGTAAATGGTATCGGCGCCGTCTTTGTTGGTACTCGCCGATACCGATACCACCATTTAGGGCCGGATCGGCGCCCCCTGCCGATACTAGTATCGGTGCATCTTTAATTTTTGCTCCCCGTTCTTGCTATCATTTTGACGCCACGGGGTGAGGAGGGAGTTGAAAGCTCGTGTTGCCCAACGACAGCCCCAAAACATCACTGCTCTAGAGGAGATCTGCATGGAAGAATGGGCCATAATACCAGCAACAGTGCGTGAAAAGCTTGTGAAGAGTTACAGAAGACGTTTGGCCTCCGTTATTGCCAACAAAGGGTACATAACAAAGTATTGAGATGAACTTTTGGTATAGACCAAATACTTATTTTCCACCATGATTTGCAAATAAATTCTTTTTAAAATTTTTTTTTTAAATTAAATTGCACAATATTTTGTATTCGTATTTAATGCTTTTAGAAAGTGTAATCTTGGTAAGCCAAAAATAATTATTATTGGAAGCATAAACATTTGTTTATTTGTTTTAAATATCCCCAAATTTCTCCTGCAATACATTAAATGTTTGTAATCCTATTAATCAATTATTCGAATAAACTAATTGATGGATTAATCTATTACCTAAATAATCGATAGCTGCAGCCCTAGTTAGGTATATAGAATGATTCAAATTAGGGCTGTCAAAATGATTGCGTTAACGGGTGGTAATTAATTTTTTAAATTAATCACGTTAAAATCTTTGATGCAATTAACGCATATGCCCCGCTCAAACAGACTAAAATGACAGCAGAGTGTCATGTTCGCTTGTTACTTGTTTTTTGGTGTTTGGCGCCCTCTGCTGGAGCTTATGTCCAACTGATTTTATGGGTTTCAGCACCATGAGCATTGTGTAATTATTGAGATCAACAATGGCGAGCTATTAGTTTATTTTTTGATTGAAAATTTTACAAATTTTAATAAAACTAAAACATTAAGAGGGGTTTTAATATAACATTTCTATAACTTGTACTAACATTTATCTTTTAAGAACTAGAAGTCTTTCTATCCATGGATCGCTTTAAGACAGACATGCCCAAAGTCCGGCCCGGGGGCCAAATGCGGCCCGTGGTCAAATTTCATCCGGCCCCCAGCCTCTGTCATAAAATCAATAACGTTTGGCACAGACTTAATAAATTGGTCAGCAGTACTGATACCAGCATATGAAGTAGCTTACACACTAAATGCTGCTCCTTATTTACCCACTAAAAGGCAGCAGCACTCCAAGCAATATTACCTCATGGGATCCTTTACTGCCCAATTTTCTAAAATGGCGACAATCAACAAAAAAAGAAAGTTTTTGCGACGGCCGACAATTCAAAGATAGGTGGAAATTGGACTATTTCTTCACTAAAATACGCAACGACTGTGTCAGCCTCATTTGCAAAGAGACAGTCGCTGTTTTTAAAGAGTTCAATGTGAGGCGATATTACCAAACAAGACACGCTGACATGTACAACAAGATTACAGGGAAGATTCATAGCCAGAAATTGAAGCAACTTTAAGCTAGTTTAACTTTACAGCAGCAGTATTTCGCAAGAGCCCGAGAGTCGAAAGAGAACACAACAAAGGCTAGTTACGAGATTGCTGAAATAATTAATTAAAAATAATAATAAAGCAAATGTGACACAAAGAAAGGCTTGCTAAAATTTGCTTATTGTTCTACGTAAAGGACGTCAGCCAAGGTCGGCCCCCCGCATTTTTACGACACAAAATCTGGCCCCCTTTGCAAAAAGTTTGGACACCCCTGCTTTAAGAGAATGTTAATAATGTTAATGCCATCTTGTTGATTTATTGTTATAATAAACTAATACAGTATTTATTTACCGTATGTTGAGTTTGTATATATCCATCTTGTGTCTTATCTTTCCATTCCAACAATAATTTACAGAAAAATATGGCATATTTTATAGATGGTTTGAATTGCGATGAATTACGATTAATTAAAGCTGTGATTAACTCGTTTAAAAATTTTAATCGTTTGACAGCCCTAATTCAAATGTGTTTGACTCTTATTTTATTCTGGTCTTATCGTGATTATAACATTTAATGTGTTGTTTCAATAGAGCATGGAACGAATTAATTTACCATTTACATGTAAAATGTGATTCATTATACAAAAAAAAAAAAAAAAAAATCATGACACTAAAGCCCCTCTGGACTGAATTAATTATGTATCTTGAGGTGCCGCTGTATATCCCAAAATCAAATTGAAACATTTTACAACCACTCTGAGCTCTTTAATTTTACATACATCATTCATTAGTGTTGACATTTGGCAATTCAGTTAACATTCTGGACATATTCTTTGCATTATTGAGGTTTGGGCTGGTATTCTCATTTGGCCACTCATTCTCCGAGTCTCATTGTGGAGCAACTTTTTATCATCTGCTCCAAATAGTTTTCCAATGCTCATCAAACACACTCTGGCCTAAGTCTGTTGAGAACAAGGGCTGCCTTTATTTGGCACTGTTGTTTCAGGGTCATCGGAAACATTCCTGAAGTCACGGGTCCGCACAAAAGGTGCCCACAGAGTCAAGTCGTTGCGCAAACACACACGCAAAAAATCCCCGCTTCACACAGATGCAAACTTTGGCCCAGGCGTCAAAATGCTTTTTAAACGTGTTTAAAGTCCATTGAAGGAAATGTAAAGCTAAAGAAAAGTGTCAACGTGGGAAATAAATACAGCCAAACAGCACTTAAGGGATCAGGAGGCTTTTGTTGTTCATTTTAAAAGCAGCAGGAGAAGGCGTGAATTACAATGTGAATTAAAACCTGGCACTTATTGCCGAGAATATAATATGTGTGTACAATATGTACTCTAATAAATTTAAAAAAAAAAAAAGAAAAAAGGAAATTGAGAATGTACTTTCTAATGCTCCGGGCTTTATTGACTTCCTAAAGTTTATACAGTAAGGGAAAAAAACAAAATCTGTCGGCCAATCTCCCCTCGAGCAGTCTGAAACGACTGTGTTGCTGTATTTGTAAGACATTTGTCTTTTAGTGGGGACAAAACGAAGTCTTATTGATTAGAACTTTATCGCATTACAAGCCACCACCAGCAAAATTGTACTGCAGTTATAAAAACAGTTCATAAGTTATATAAATGTCACGTTTAGAAGAGTTGCACAATATGGCTTCAAAATGAAATCCTAGGTTTTTTTTCAACATGAATTTGATTTACATTTTTTGTTTAGAGCAAATTTTAAAGTTTTACAAAAAGAAAATGCAAAACGTCTGTCTCAAATATCTTTCTCTGCCCTATTTGTGCTGTGAGCCCCGACATTATTTAATTATTTTTGACAATTTTTTCCCCCCTCATTTTGAATCCTGCGACTTATAGTCCAGTCCGGCTTAATTGTTGATTTATTTGGGTTAATAGGTAAAACATTATTTGATAACTGTGTCATACGACTGCCACAAGACAGTCATAATTATGACATGACATTATCATTGGCATTAATGAATGCTTATGACAGATATTATCAGTGTAAATTATGTCACTAACCTTTATTTATGTCTAGCTTAGATCTTTTACATCCATTCAAAAGGGAGATCATTTGCCTGGTGACACCAAGTGACATCTGTAATGGTGTACCGCATGCAACACGTCACTTCCACTCATTAATAGTCATGACATTAACTACTGTTGCTAAGTGGGGACAAGCCACCGTTTGTCCCTAATAGGAAATGAATAGAAATCATGTACGAAGGAGATGTTTACAGAGCTAAACCTACCAGAAAATGATGTCCCCGGTGCCAAATTCACTGGCAAAGATGTGGAAGAACATAAAAAAGTTCAGGTAAAGAGATGGCTTGAGTGTCGAAGGCTGAAAAAGACGAAAAAAAAACGGGCCGACCTAAGCATAGCCTTAGCTTTTTTATCGACGTGACTGACAATGATATTCTCCTGTTTCAACAAGCTATCCTTTACGAATAGCCCTGTCTTTCTTATATATTATATCCTCTGGTTGTCCTACGTCTCTGACCGTTCTTGGGGGTAATTTAGTTAGTTTTGTGTAGCATTAGCAAATGCTACTCAGTGACAGCCAACGAACACTTTTAATGTTTTCATTGTTAACAAATCTTAATTCTATAACTTATTTACACTTCCCCCTTACTAAATTTTTTTTTTTTTTTTTTTTTTTTTACAACAGAAAAAAATAAGAGTGGCAGTCAGATACCATTTTAATTTTTTTCAGGTCATTCATTGTCAGACAGAAGCAGCACGGCACGTCAAGCCAAAAAATAAGTTTAAAAAAATCAAAATGGACAAAGAGGTATCTTTGTCCTCTGAAAGACAATGCCAACCCAACAAAAGGTTTACTGCATAAATGTTTACTCCCGAGCTGGCGTTAAAAGTCTGCGCAAGTTGATTCAGTCTTCACATTTTCTCCTCCGAGTTTTTAGTTTCGGGAAACGTATGAAGAAACCTACATATGTCGTAACGTCTAGAGTCGTTTCTACAAGTTCCAAAAAAGCAATGTGTGATCAGCATGTTCGTTTTTGAAAGATTACCGGAGAAAAGTAGCAAAATTTACATTGCTTCTATGCGAGGGTGGGTCTATAATGTCCCACTTCTACTTTACTTCCGCTTTACGATGCGACGTCACGGTCTACAAATAGCATGCGTGTGGTACGCCATTAGCATTCATTAATGCTCATGGCAGTGTCATTTCATAATTATGATGGTCTTATGACATTTTTATGTCGCCACTGTCAAATCAAGAGTTACAAAATTCCATAACTAGCAATTAATGAAACAACTAGAACAGTAAATGAAGAAATAATAAACACTGAATTTTGATTTGTTATTTTCATCTGTAGCACTGTAATTCATGGTAGGAGGCATGTTGGACGACAACAGTGTTGACAACATGTGGCAGCAAAGGTTGACTGTCTCCCCCAAGAGGACAGCGATGGCCAATTGAAGCTTCTTGAAGCAATGAAACTTTGCAGCCAATTGGTTCAAAGTTTCATGGTGGTTTATTTGGTCTTCTGAAAGTCTTATGATGCCACTGTCAAATAAAGTGTAACCAGTTGATATATTTCGGGGTAAGTATCCCATAAAACAGTGAGGACAGCAGCAGCGTGTAGTCCAGTGCGGCTTATCTATGAACAAATTCCCTTTTTGGGTCAAATTTGATGGGTGGCGACTTATAGTCAGGTGCACTTACAGTGCAAAAATTTGTGTAATAGCGCACACGAAGAAGAGCACACGCGCACACATGAAGAAGGGCGCATGTGTGCACACACGAAGAAGTCCCGGAGCCTAGTGAGAGAGAGGGGGGCTGCTTGTGAAGCATCCAGAGAGGCAACACCTGTATATCACACCTTTTGTACTGTGTAATGTGCGTTTGCAATTGTGGTCGAACACTTGGGGCGAGTTTATGTGATTGTTTTTGATGATGTGAGGACGTTAACTGATACATACTAATCGTTTGTGTGGATTGTTATTGCTGTATCAGCAACTAGTTTTAAACGCAAATTTGAATCGCTGTTTGTTAGGGCTCCTTGATTGCAGGCTGGAGACAACGACAGCTGCGAGCCATCAGAATCAGCCGCCTTTATAAGCCAGCTTGTTGTTGCCGCTCATCGCCAGACCAAACTTTCAGCTTTCCCGATTCCCTGTGCCTGCTCGCAGAATTGTACCGACGCCTGATTGACCTCCCGCCAACACCTGCCAGCTACAAGCTCAAGTGCACGTGCGCTGCTGCGACCCTCGTGCGCTCATATATAAACTAGGGCTGTCAAACGATTAAAATTTTTAATCGAGTTAATTACAGCTTAAAAATTAATTAATCGTAATTAATCGCAATTCAAACCATCTATAAATTATGCCATATTTTTCTGTAAATAATTGTTGGAATAAGTTTATTATAACAATAAATCAACAAGATGGCATTAACATTACTGACATTCTCTTAAAGCTATCCATGGATAGAAAGGCTTGTAGTTCTTAAAAGATAAATGTTAGAACAAGTTATAGAAATTTTATATTAAAACCCCTCTTAATGTTTTCATTTTAATAAAATTTGTAAAATTTTCAATCAAAAAATAAACTATAGCTCGCCATTGTTGATGTCAATAATTAAAACCATGCTCACTCATGGTGCTAAAAGCCATACAATCAGTTGGACCCAAGCGCCAGCAGAGGGCGCCAAACACCAAAAAACAAGTAACAAGCGGACATTACACTCTGCTGTCATTTTAATCTGTTAGAGCTGGGCATGTGCGTTAATTGCGTCAAATATTTTAACGTGATTAATTTTAAAAAATTAATTACCGCCCGTTAACGCGATAATTTTGGCAGCCCTAATATAAACTTTTGAGAATCACCACAGCCACTCTCTTGTCTGCTTTGGGGTCCACTTCCCAGCGCACATTAACACTGTTATTGAAGATGAAACGGATGTAATTTCATTTTTATTTTATTTTCATTCAAGTGTTAATGTCCTGTGCAGCTGAATAAAGTCAGCAAACCACACTGACGTCCAACATCGTCATTTTGGAGCTTAGCTCGCTGCCTAGCAATGTTTTCGTCAACGATGACGATAACAGAAATATTTTGTCAACAAACAATTTTTTTCATGACGATAACGTCACGACGCACTGAAAACATGTCTTGGAAGACTAAAACATAACGAGATGGATGCCAGTTGAAGTCTGACTACACGAGAACAAGATGAAAAATTGCCATAGTTTGCGTTATAAATGCTCAATGTGTGATATTTTATTGTTGTATGTGTAGTTACAACACATTTAGCAGTGTTTGTTCATGTCACTCATGTGATGTGCTGCGCATATCCGCCGACCCCCTGCCCCACACACACGCTTACTAGCCTTTGCCCATTCCAAGCTGTGTGTGAGGTGCTGCCTGGTAAGTTTTGCTTTCTTATTTTAGCTAGATATGCCATGTTGCTTTAGCCTTTAAAGGTATTTGCTGAGCAATCATCATACACTAACTTGTAGCGTTGGTATAGTGCACACGGTAGCATTACTATTTAGCGCGGTGACTCGGTGTCGTCTTAAACTCTTGGGAAAACATTTTAAATACAGTTCGTGGCGTCCAGGTGGGTTTAATTAATTGCAAATAATAAGCTGTTTTCCTGCTGAGTGTATATTATCATCATGAAAATTCTGACGTCCCTGTAGACCAGACATGTCCAAAGTGCAGTCCGGGGGCCAAATGCAGCCCATGGTCAAATTTCATCCGGCCCCCAGCCTCTGTCATAAGATCAATATTGTCTGGCCCGCACACAGACTTAATAAATTGGTCAGCAGTACTGCTACCAGCATATGAAGTAGCCTACACACTAAATGCTGCTCCTCATTTACCCACTAAAAGGCAGCAGCACTCTAAGCAACATTACCCCGTGTGATCTTTGACTTCCAATTTTCTAAAACGGCGACAATCAACAAAAAAAAAAGTTGACTGCGACGCTGAAGTTCAAGGATAGGTGGAAATTGGAGTATTTCTTCAATAAAATATGCAACAACTGTGTCTGCCTCATTTGCAAAGATACAGTCGCCTTTTTTAAAGAATTCAATGTGAGGCGATATTACCAAACAAGACACGCTATCATGTACGACAAGATTACAGGGAAGATATGTAGCGAGAAATTCAAGCAACTTTTGATGCTAGTTTAATTTCACAGCAGCAGTATTTCGCAAGAGCCCGAGAGTCGAAAGAGAACGCTAGTTGCGAGATTGTTGAAATTATTAATTTAAAAAATATAATAAAACAAATGTGACGCACAGAATGGCTTGCTAAAATTTGCTTAAATATATTCTTCTGTGTAAAGGACGTCAGCCAAGGTCGGTCCCCCACATTTTTACCACACCAAATCTGGCCCCCTTCGCAAAAATTTTGGACACCCCTGCTGTAGACTCTACAGTTATGTGCTTATCGGTCATTTTCATTCAAAATTGTTGGAAACCTTTTATTTATTGATTTATTTATTCATGGACTAAAACTTTTGAAGTTTATAGCCAAAAACATTATGACAATTGTCGACTAAAACTTGACGAAATTTGTTTTCGTTGACTAAAACTAGACGAAGACGAAAACATTTTGACTAAAATATGACAAAGGCTAGGTTCATATCGCAGGTCTTAATGCACGAATCCGATTTTTTCCGACTCGAGTGAGGCATTAACTTGACGGTCTGAACGGGACAAGTCGCATAAAAGTGGACCATTTCAAATCCGATCTGAGTCTCTTTCGTATGTGGCATGAATCCGATTTGAGCCACATTTTTGTCGCGAGCGGTCGGAACCGTCAAGTCTCCCAAATCGAAATTCATTCGGCAATTACGTCATCGAAGCGCGAGAAGGGTGGCGCACTACGGTAGCGGTGCAGCTGTGCGTTAGCGCCTAGCTTGCCTTGAACACAGCTTTTTGGGACAAGTAGGAACTAATATTCACATAGGAACTAAAGTTATACAACATAAAATATACAATATAAATGAATACTACATCACATTTGTAAAATATAAACACATAATAAAATAAATAATAGCCCATTTAAATAAAATAAATTGAAATGAGCTAAAACACCTGTAATTAAATAATAAGAATAATACACACATCTTGCTTACACAATTAAATTTATTGATTTCTGTGTGGCGCTTTAACGTGAGAAAATCCACCAATAAAGCTTTTGAAAACCGTTCATAAGAAAAAAAAATTTCATTGAGGCATTTCATTTGTAAAATACATGTTAAAATCTTTGTCATTGGGATTGCTTTTCTCTTTAGCACAGGACTTCTTTTTTTCTTCTTTCTTTCAGAAAGAAAGCTGACCAATACGCGGGGTCTAAAAGGCAAATTGTTGTTGGATTATCTTTAAATACCCGCAACTTTTTGAGCAGAACTCTAGCTTTGTATCGGCTAATGTTCCTATTGTTGAAAGCACAAAAGTGTGTAATAAACAACTAGCACACTTATATTTTGCATTTTGTATTTTTTACTGTACCGAAAATGAACCGAACCGTGACCTCAAAACCGAGGTACGTACCAAACCGAGATTTTTGTGTACCATTACACCCCAAAGAATAACATATAATAACAAACAAACAGATATGACAAAAAATCGGATTGGTGCATTAACCAGCGGTATGAACCTAGCCTAAGACTAGTAAGTATTTTCGTCCAAAAGACTAAGACTAAAACGAAAATTAAAATGGCTGCCAAAAAGAACACTGCTGTCTAGTTAGGACTTAGCTCCAACGTCTTGGCGAGGAAAGTAAAATGATGTATAACGCAGGTTTTTGGATACATATTTTGAGATTTGGAGGAGATTTAAGGGTATTTGATGGTTTAATTCCGATTCACATGGAATTTCGTGTTGAGTCGCCAGACGGTCAATTCATTTTGACAAACTCCCAGTAAAATGTTATTGGACATCTATTGCGACCAATAGCAGTGAATTAGTTACCGTAAGTTCCCAAATATAAGGCGCACCCGTGTATAACGCGCACCCCAAATTTACTTGTAAAATCTAGGGGAAATTATTGTACCCGTGTATAACGCGCACCCTAATTTTAGCACCAATAAATAGAAGAATACAAGAAAACAGAGCTTGTGTACAGATACAGAAATGTCATTTTACTGACTCTTGAAACACAGCACAAGCATAGCACATTGGTAGTTCAAAACATTACCCTAAACTGACAATATGTACGGTAATAATATCATTTGACAACTTCTCCAACTTACCAGAATCCAGGAGAAAACAAAACAGATGTGGCTTTTCTTTTAAAGGCTGCTGTATAACTTGCCCGTTTCATCATGATGAATAAATGTTTCTTCCATGTATTGACACAGTAAAATGAAAGTGAGAACATAAGTCGGAAATCCGAGAGAGCTCATCGCTTTCGACACGACAGTAACAATAGGAATTATTGTTATTTGGGTTTCAGTTTCCCGAGGGACAGATATAGTTGAAGGACAATGAGTCTGTGTTGTGTTATATTTGTTACGGTCCGAGTTGCGGAGCTACAATAAACGTTGACTCAAATGAGTTCAAGAAACTAAATTTTGTGCTTTATGAAGAGTGAAAAAAGCATTTAACACAGACGAAATTATTCGACCAATCAGAGTGAGGTATTACCATGTAACGAGTTATAATAGAATTCACCGGCGGAACTTATGTTGGCACGTTGTATAGTTCCCGGGGGGAAGTATTTTGTTGAGGGAACAGCCGGAAAGATTTATATTCCGCGGGTTGCATGTGAGACAGACATTGCTACCGTATTTTGTTGCAGCATAAATGTCAATAAAGCAACGCGGATTAGCGCCGTTGTTTGATACCCCACCTCCGACTCCTTCCCTAGCTCGCCACGACCGAAACAAAATGGTGACATCACGTACCGTAATGGTCGGCAACAGATCACCGCATACGTTTCTTCAACACAACATGGCCGTGTCAAAAAAAAAAAATTGGTCTTTATATATACGTACATATATATATACATATATATATATATACACACATATATACATATATATATACACACACACACATATATATATATACATATATACATATATATATACACACATATATATATACACACACATATATATATATATATATATATATATATCAATTTTTGTCTCCATCCCTCTACCCGTTTATAATGCGCACCATGATTTTACAAGTTGATTTTGGGGAAAGCAGTGCGCGTTATATTCGGGAAATTACGGTAAATAAGCATATTATTTAGGGAGAATTGTAATTTAAATCACAGTTTACCAGCACAACCCGTCTACGATTTTGGTGCTAAGACTTTCACCAACAGGTTGGAATTAACTCAGAAAAGTATTATTTAAAAAAAAAAAAAAAAAAAAAAAAAAAAAAAAAAAAAGAGAGAGAGAGAGAGAATTTCTCCGGTCCGGCAGTCACAACATGATTTCAAGGTTGGTCTCCCAGCAAGCCAGCAGACAATAAATAGTGTCATGCCTGACACAGTGCAAATTGGACTTGTGGAACAAGTCAATCCTAAATGTGAGGGAAAAGGGAAAATGAGGGGAGGGGAAAAAAAAAAAGTTTCTTCCTTATTTGTTCTGAAAGGTTTGGCTTTTGACGAGGAAGCTTATCAGTGAAGTTATTTTTAGGTCACTTATTGAGTCCAGATGGGAAATTGGAGAAAAATGACAAAGGGCCAATCTGGATTAGACTTGACACTCCTCTGAAACATGAAAAAGGAAAAGTAGAAGAAAAAGAAAATAGTCCCACCAACACATGTACCTAAAAACATCCAAGATAATGCCAGGTTTTATTAATAACACAGCATCAAGCGTCATTATTTTTGTCTGCCGCAGTTAACAAACTGAATTGACCTTTTGAAACTCTCCAATAACCTTTTGACAATCTTAGAAGCATTATTTGAAATTGTAACCTTGGCTGGAAATCCTAACCATTGCTTGAAAATGTGATTTTCAAATTTGACAAAACTGGGAAACACTTACTAAGGCTAGATACTTTAATTTTAACTCCTAACCTAAACACTATAGTCAAGTTTATTGATATTGACCTAAATGATTTAAAAAAATATATACAAATAACACACACACACACACACGCAATTGACATTAAAGTTGTGCCGCAACGATTAATCGATTAACTCGAGTAATTTGCTTAGGCAAAAAGCTTTGAATCAAATTTTGCTGCTTTGAGGATTCGTTGAATTAGAGTGACGTTGTAGTGGTTTGTTTTGAAAGTGTTAGTTTTATTGATTTGGGTGGATACACTGCCCTCTAGTGCAGGGGTGTCCAAACCGGACCAAAAATTGTTCCACTTTGGAGGTCGGAATCAAAAGCTTGCGTATTCTTGCAAGTACAGGTAGTCCCTGGGTTGCGATGTACCTGATTTACGTGATTTCGTCTTAGGGTTAGGGTTAAGGGGACGCCTGATAGTCCGGTATTCTGTCTCCAGTCGTTTTTTGTTTTTTTTTCAGTCGCATAAAGAGTACCTAGTTCCCGATGCCGTTCTTCACGTCAGGATCCCCCTCCTCCCCAAAGCAGGGTCGCTGCCATCCTGCAGTTGCTTTTGACCAGGAGTTCTGCCTTCAGATCCAAATTTCTTGTTCTCCTAAGGCTGCTGCTGATTTTCCCCGGTGACTCTTCTTGAATATTGAATATAATGGGTTTTTACACAATGTATCTCAGAGTATCTTATTTTTTCCTTCATTTTATTAATACGACATTCGGGCTGAAATACTTGTAGGCTCTAACAAGCCACAACTGTTGTCTTATACAAAAATATGTTATTAGAAACACATAAAATATTGCCATTGATTTTAAAATCTATAATATTTAGTACATGTTTTGACCTACAGAGGGCGCCTTTTTTTTTTAAGCACGCGATCGACGCTCGGAGTGATGATGTAGATCAGGGTTCCCCAAACATTTTCCTTTGAGGGCTACATAACTTTTCCCTTCTCTGATGAGGGGCCGGGGTCAGTTTGTAACAGAAAAAGTTTGACGATTGCAGGAGTGCCTAAATGTAAATTTTTTTTTAATTGTTTTTCAGAAAGCCACAATCAAATAACCCTTTCTGGATTCTTCACGGAACAAAAGTAAATATAATAAAAATAATATAATATAATATAGTGTAATATAATATAACACTATTAATTAAATAGATAATAACCAAATAAACCTCTCTGGGTTCTTCACAGAAAAAAGCCAGAAAATAAATAACACTATTGAGAAAAGAAAAAAAAAAATCAAAATGCTCTCTGGTATTGTTTAGGGGGCCGGACCAAATGTGGAGGCGGACCGTGTCCGGCCCGCGGGCCGTAGTTTGGGGACCCCTGATGTAGATTGTCACTCGACGAATACTGCCAGGTTACTGCAATTCCTTCTACACGGTGAGACGTCCAACACATGTGCTCATCGGTTAAAGGCGGCAAGTACAGTGCCTTGCAAAAGTATTCGGCCCCCTTGAACTTTGCAACCTTTCGCCACATTTCAGGCTTCAAACATAAAGATATAAAATTTTAATTTTTTGTCAAGAATCAACAACAAGTGGGACACAATCGTGAAGTGGAACAAAATTTATTGGATAATTTAAACTTTTTTAACAAATAAAAAACTGAAAAGTGGGGCGGGCAATATTATTCGGCCCCCTTGCGTTAATACTTTGTAGCGCCACCTTTTGCTCCAATTACAGCTGCAAGTCGCTTGGGGTATGTTTCTATCAGTTTTGCACATCGAGAGACTGACATTCTTGCCCATTCTTCTTTGCAAAACAGCTCGAGCTCAGTGAGGTTGGATGGAGAGTGTTTGTGAACAGCAGTCTTCAGCTCTTTCCACAGATTCTCCATTGGATTCAGGTCTGGACTTTTACTTGGCCATTCTAACACCTGGATACGTTTATTTTTGAACCATTCCATTGTAGATTTGGCTTTATGTTTTGGATCATTGTCCTGTTGGAAGTTAAATCTCCGTCCCAGTCTCAAGTCTTGTGCAGATACCAACAGGTTTTCTTCCAGAATGTTCCTGTATTTGGCTGCATCCATCTTCCCGTCAATTTTAACCATCTTCCCTGTCCCTGCTGAAGAAAAGCAGCCCCAAACCATGATGCTGCCATCACCATGTTTGACAGTGGGAATAGTGTGTTCAGGGTGATGAGCTGTGTTGCTTTTACGCCAAACATATCGTTTTGCATTGTGGCCAAAAAGTTCAATTTTGGTTTCATCTGACCAGAGCACCTTCTTCCACATATTTGGTGTGTCTCCCAGGTGGCCTGTGGCAAACTTTAAACGAGACTTTTTATGGATATCTTTGAGAAATGGCTTTCTTCTCACCACTCTTCCATAAAGGCCAGATTTGTGCAGTGTACGACCGATTGTTCTCCTATGGACAGACTCTCCCACCTCAGCTGTAGATCTCTGCAGTTCATCCAGAGTGATCATGGGCCTCTTGGCTGCATCTCTGATCAGTTTTCTCCTTGTTTGAGAAGAAAGTTTGGAAGGACGGCCGGGTCTTGGTAGATTTGCAGTGGTCTGATGCTCCTTCCATTTCAATATGATGACTTGCACAGTGCTCCTTGAGATGTTTAAAGCTTGGGAAATCTTTTTGTATCCAAATCCGGCTTTAAAGTTCTCCACAACAGTATCTCGGACCTGCCTGGTGTGTTCCTTGGTTTTCATAATGCTCTCTGCACTTTAAACAGAACCCTGAGACTATCACAGAGCAGGTGCATTTATACGGAGACTTGATTACACACAGGTGGATTCTATTTATCATCATCGGTCATTTAGGACAACATTGGATCATTCAGAGATCCTCACTGAACTTCTGGAGTGAGTTTGCTGCACTGAAAGTAAAGGGGCCGAATAATATTGCACGCCCCACTTTTCAGTTTTTTATTTGTTAAAAAAGTTTAAATTATCCAATAAATGTTGTTCCACTTCACGATTGTGTCCCACTTGTTGTTGATTCTTGACAAAAAAATTTAATTTCATATCTTTATGTTTGAAGCCTGAAATGTGGCGAAAGGTTGCAAGATTCAAGTGGGCCGAATACTTTTGCAAGGCACTGTACTTACTATTTGTGTTTTGAGTCTTTTAGGCTAGGTTCATACTACAGGTCTTAATGCACGAATCCGATTTTTTCGTGTTTTTCCGACTCGAGTCAGCTTCTCAATGACCTGTAAACATAACAATGTAAAATGCAAACATTTGCTAAATGCCATACTAAGGTTCATCACTCAGTGATGGAAAAATATGGCCTCTAGAACAGTAACAAAACTTTGCATACTAGCAAAACAGGAGTGGAAACAAACTCACACATCCCAATCCACCGACATTGTGCTAAAATTAATATTAATAGGCCCGATAATATATAATGTTATTGGATTTATTGGGAAGACGTCATAATACCTATTATAGTACCGATAATTATCGGACCAATAACTATCGTGCACCTCTAGTTTTTTTCCCTACTCTTGTCTCATCTCATCCCATCTTCCTTGTTCATTTTGCTTTTGCTGCTCATTTTGTGAAATATCGACAGTGCTTTCATGCTCATTAATGTTCCTCTCAGGTTAAAATTGAAAGGGTTGAACAGATGACATGTTTCTGTTAAGTTATTTTAACTCGTAATAACACTTACATTAGGGCAAATGACTATTTAGTCAACCACTAATTGTGCAAGTTCTCCTACTTGAAAAGATTAGAGGGGCCTGTAATTGTCAACATGGGTAAACCTCAACCATGAGAGACAGAATGTGGAAAAAAAATACAGAAAATCACATTGTTTGATTTTTAAAGAATTTGTTTCCAAATTATAGTGGAAAATAAGGATTTGGTCACCTACAAACAAGCAAAATTTCTGGCTGTCATAGTGGTCTAACTTCTTCTAACGAGGCCTAACGAGGCTCCACTCGTTACCTGTATTAATGGCACCTGTTTTAACTCATTATCGGTATAAAAGACACCTTTCCACAACCTCAGTCAGTCATAATCCAAACTCCACTATGGCCAAGACCAAAGAGCTGTTGAAGGACACCAAAGACAAAATTGTAGACCTGCACCGGGCTGGGAAGACTGAATCTGCAATAAGTAAAACGCTTGGTGTAAAGAAATCAACTGTGGGAGCAATTATTAGAAAATGGAAGACATACAAGACCACTGATAATCTCCCTCGATCTGAGGCTCCATGCAAGATCTCACCCCGTGGCGTCAAAATGATAACAAGAACGGTGAGCAAAAATTCCAAAACCACATGGGGGGACCTAGTGAATGATCTACAGAGAGCTGGGACCACAGTAACAAAGGCTACTATCAGTAACACAATGCGCCGCCAGGGACTCAAATCCTGCACTGCCAGACGTGTCCCCCTGCTGAAGAAAGTACACGTCCAGGACCGTCTGCAGTTCGCTAGAGCGCATTTGGATGTTCCAGAAGAGGACTGGGAGAATATGTTATGGTCAGATGAAACCAAAATAGAACTTTTTGGTGGAAACACAGGTTCTCGTGTTTGGAGGAGAAAGAATATTGAATTGCATCCGAAGAACACCATACCCACTGTGAAGCATGGGAGTGGAAACATCATGCTTTGGGGATGTTTTTCTCCAAAGGGACCAGGACGACTGATCTGTGTAAAGGAAAGAATGAATGGCGACATGTATCAAGAGATTTTGATTGAAAATCTCCTTCCATCAGCAAGGGCAATGGAGATGAGACTTAGCTGGGTCTTCCAGCATGACAATGATCCCAAACACACAGCCAGGGCAACAAAGGAGTGGCTTCATAAGAAGCATTTCAAGGTCCTGGAGTTGCCTAGCCAGTCTCCAGATCTCAACCCCATAGACAATCTGTGGAGGGAGTTGAAAGTTCGTGTTGCCCAACGACAGCCCCAAAACATCACTGCTCTAGAGGAGATCTGCATGGAGCAATGGGCAAAAATACCAGCAACAGTGTGTGAAAAGCTTGTGAAGAGTTACAGAAAACGTAACAAAGTATTGAGATGAACTTTTGGTATTGACCAAATACTTTTTTTCCACCATGATTTAAAATTCTTTAAAAAACTTGATTTTAAATTATTTAAAAATCAAACAATGTGATTTTCAGTTTTTTTTTTTTCTTCTACATTCTGTCTGTCATGGTTGAGGTTTACCTGTGTTGACAATTACAGGCCTCTCTAATATTTTCAAGTGGGAGAACATGCACAATTAGGGGTTGACTAAATACTTATTTGCCCTACTGTATCTTTTAAGAACTACTAATCTTTCTATCCGTGGATCCCTGTAAGGGGTTAAATCCAATTTGCTCGGAAATTTGGGTTATGTTTCCAGCACAGCAACGGAACTCGATCGTAACCGATGGACTACCTATAGCGTACGAGGGTTTGCCAGGCTGTGTTTAAATTGCAAAGCAAAGTTTCCCTCGATTCACTTCCTTTATTGTTTGCTGTAAATTAGCCCAGCAACCAACAGTGCAAATTACATTTCACCCATGCAGCAGTTTATTGGCAGCGAGTGGGTAATCTAATGGTGTATTCCATAAAAGCACATCCGTCTTGTTTGAATTTACAACTGGTTGATACGAGTCTCTGACCTCTCGCCTAATGGACATTTAAATCACTCGGGCCGGAATAGGATCAGTTAATAGCGTGTGTTTCAATGCCAGCTCTATATTTATGTGGCCCAGACACACACAACTCGCCCAAAATAAATAAATAAAATAAAAAATGGTCTTCAATTATTTATGACAGTTCGATTCACGCCAAGGTGGCAGTGTGATGGGCAGTAAAGCAGAAAAGCAGGTTTGGCCCATCCATCCGTTGTTTATTCTGCTGAAATGGAGCCTATCCCGGTTGATTTTTGGACTACACCCATGACTGGTCACCCAAATGACGAAAGTTACCTGGCAGGGAAGCATAAAGTTTCAGTTGATGGCGATAGAAAGTACTCCTGCATCTTTGGGTTATTTTTGCATGTTAATATTAACAGAGGTTTGCTTGACTTTATTTTCGTGGAACACTTGCGGGAAATCTTAATTGGGTATTAGACCAATTTGAGAGAAAAAAAGTTTTTCATATAAATGATGCAAGAACAAGTACAAGAATAATGTTTTTGAAATGTACTTATTAAAATAAGACTTTCCTTGAAAACTATCTGGAAAAATAAAATGTTTTGCTACTTGTCTTTACTACTACTTTTAGGGCTGCAGCTATCAATTATTTTAGTAGTCGATTAATCTATCAACTATTTAGTTTGAATAATCGAGAAATCGGATTAGGAACATTTAATGCAATGCAGGATACATTTTAGGAGAAGTAAAACAAAGGCTTACTAAGACTAGACTGTTAAAAGAGCATTAAATGCAAATACAAAATAAAATTCCTGTGTGTTTCTTCAAACTATGCAGAATTGGACTTTAATTTAAAAATAAATTAAAATTCCTCAGCTTAGCCTCAAATGGCATAAAAAAATAAATAAATAAATGAGGATCTAAGAACTGCAAAAGAACAATTGGCTAACTTGGATAGCAAAAGTGTGCTAGCCTAAATGCTATAAAATGCTAACATTGTTTTACAATTCTCTTAACAAATTGTTCAAATACATACAGTATTCGCACACACACACACAAAAAAACGGCTAAATATACCTATAGACTAAATTACAACTGCATTAAAAAAATAGCTCAATCAAAAACTTACCTTATGTTGTTCTTATCAGGGAGCAGCTGGATTCAGACATATTAAATGAGTTATGTCATATTCACTGTTTCCACTAGTGGGCGGTGTATCCTCTCAAATCAATAACTTTAAATGCAAACACTTTCAAAACAAAACATGACAACGCCACTGGAATTAAACAAATACTCGAAGGAGCAAAATTCAAAGCTTTTTTCCCCCAATCAAACCACTCGAGTTAATCGATTTATCGTTGCAGCACTACTATCCTGGTTAATTTTGGACTACACACAAAGTTACTTGGCAAAGAATGATAACGTTTAAGTTGATGGCAAGAAAGTATTCCTGCGTCTTTCAGTTATTTTTGCCTGTTAATACTAACAGAGGTTGGCTTGCTTTGATTTTCGTAGAACACTTACGAGGAATCTTAATTGGGTATTGGACTAATTTGAGAAAAAAATGTTTTTCAATATAAATGATGCAATAGACCCTACCCACGTGACGTCACAGCTCCGCTCTCCTGAATGGTACCGCCCACTTGTCCGTCAAACCATAGTGTTAACCTGTTACGGCTACGTACATTTCTCCTATTTACGGCGTGTTTTTCTGCTCCTTGACATTAATAATCAAAATGGTGAAGGCGTGTGTGGCTGTTGGTTGCACTAACAGAGAAGATGGAAGGAGAGACTTGAAGTTTTACCGTATTCCAAGGGATCCAAAGAGGAGAGCGAAATGGATGGCTGCAATTCGACGTGAAAACTGGGCACCAAAAAAATCACCACAGACTATGTAGTAGTCATTTTATATCCGGTAAGATGCATTTAAGATATACTTAGGGGGTTTTGGGCTGACAAATAACCACAATTAAGATCATTGCGAGGCTAATCGCGACGTAGTACGACATAGTTTCAAATCCAAGATGTTTGTGACTTCCCTTTCTTCCACCATCGTTATTTTTTTTAATAATATTTAGCTGGTACCAAGCGAAAGAAACTGGCCTCGTCTACGGGGCTGACAAATAACCACAATTAAGATCATTGCTAGGCTAATCGCCGACAACATACACGTATGTATGTCGTGAGAGTGCTATCGCTAAACCATATAAACATTAAAAGCCTTAACTCCATTGACAAACGACATGAAATACATTAGACTTGACAGTGGATGTTAGCAATAACAAAAGATTTTGAATTGAAAATTTCGTAACTAACCTTTCCAAGCACAAGATAGATTCCTGCCGAACGAGGACCTGTTTCACCCAACCAGCAACAAAGTATTTATAAGCCTCCAAGCTCTTGAAGTTTTTCAAATTTTTGTGGGAATAGGCTGATTTTGTGTGGACAAGATATCAGCGTAGCAGATGTCAGGCAGACAGGGCGAAGACAGTGGGTCGAAAAACATCGATTTGGGCATCAAATATGGATCTGGCGACTGTATTGAACGAAGCTTTTCCTCATAACGCCTTTTATGCAACAGATCCAGTGAGTTTGCGGCATCAGAAAGCACCGGGTCTTCCATGAAATGCATTTTAAATTCCGCCATCAATTGAAAACAATGCTAATACAGAGTCAAAATGACGGACAAGTGGGCGGAACCATACAGCGAGGACGTGGTTTTATGACGTTGGTGGGTAGGCTCTATAGTACAAGAATAATGTTTTTGAAATTCACTTATTAAAATAACACTTTCCTAGAAAACTATCTGGAAAAAAGAAAACATTTGGCTACATTTGTCTTTCCTACTACTCTTAGGGCTGCAGCCATCCATTATTTTAGAAGTCGATTAATCGACTAACTATTTAGTTCGAGTAATCAGATTAGGAGTATTTAATGCACTGCATAATACATTTTAGGAAACGTAAAACAAAGGCTTGCTAAGATTGCACTTTCAAAAGAGCATTAAATGCAAATTTCCTGAGTGTTTCTCAAAAACTATGCAGAATTGCCCTTTCATTTAAAAGGAAATGAAAATAACTGAGCTTAGCCTTAAACAGTTTAAAAAATAATAATAATAATAACAACTGACTAACTTGAATAGCAAAAGTCTATGTTTTTAATGCATTTGTAATTTAGTTTATAGGTATATTGTTTAGAGCATTGTAAAAAAAAAAAAAAAAAAAAAAAAAAAGTTAGCATTTTATAGCATTTAAGCTAGCCGACTTTCGCTATGTAAGTTAGCCAATTGTACTTTTGTTGTACTTAGATCCTTATTTATTAATTTTTATACCGTTTGAGGCTCAGCTCAGATATTCTAATTTTTTTATGTTCTTTAACTGATTACTCGATTATTCGAACTAACTAGTTCATCAATTAATCAACTACTAAAATAATCGATAGCTGCAGCCCTAAAAGAAACTGCTGTATTTTATGCCAAAAGAACTGTTGTGTTTGATAGAACAATAGGTTTATATGCTGCCATATCAGATTCATGGCGCATTAAGCCCCCGATCTATTTTTAAATTGTCCGTTTTACCCTGGAATCCCCTGTTTACATACGTCGCGCAACCGCTTTTGTTTCAACCCAGCCATAAAACGAAGATAATAAATTATATTTCTTATTCAAAATGTCTGTCGTTTTTAGCTCAGAATTATTAATTGATGTCTAATATATATATATATTTTTTTGCCAGGCGGTTAGCTTTTAATGGCTATATTTTGAGTTATTTTGAGGGGAATATAAATGAACTCTTATATTAATTCTCTTATATAAGCTGCACACAGACTACTTTTCATTGCGTCAAAGTGTCATTTTGTCAGTGTTGTCCCATTAAAAAGATATACTTAAATATCTGCACAAATGCTTGGGGTGTACTCACTTTTGTGGTACACTGTATACCATATATTTACCATATTACACAAAAAGGGTTTGGAGGATATATCTTTTTGAGGATTAAAAAATAAAAAATAAAAAAACTTCAAAAAATTATTCACTCGCATATTTTAAACTTTTAAACAAATTATGTCACAATGAAAAAAATGGCGTCAGTAAAAATGTCACAGATATCTACCTCATAACTATCGCTTAATTGTATTTTTTTTGTTACTGTCGCATTTTCTCCAATATGTTAGATGATAAATAATCGATCCAAGCAAAGAAAAATTGAAAAAAAAATGTTTAAAAGGGTAAACATATATGAAAAAGAACATTTCGACCACTCCATGATGTCTACGATTTCTGCATCACGACCCTTGTTATATTACCATGTTTCACCCATAAAATCCCCCCAAAATCCAGCTGTGGCCTTTCACAGCTGTGTCTTGACACTCCATGATACAAGCTACATGGAGTTTTTGGATCGAAACAAGGTAAGTACGCAATAATATATCGTTAAAGTCATGGCGTCTGTAATTCTGCTCTCGCGTGCTCTCACCTCCAGATAGGGTTTTGCTGTAAATTTCTTTTTTTTTTTTTTGGCCGTATTTAGCCCCTGAACTTTTTTTAATTTGTCCGTATTACCCTGGTAACCCCCGTTTACATATGTCGCGCAACCACTTTTGTTTCAACCCAGCCATAAAAAGAAGGTAAGTATTTCTATTTACATTTCAAAATGTCTGTCATTTTTAGCTTAGAATCATTCATTAATGTCCGATATTTTGTTTTAAAAAAAAAACAAAAAACAAACAAACAAAAAAACACACAAAAAAAATTATTAACTCACATATTTTAAACTTTTAAACAAATTACGTCACGATGAAAAAAATGGTGTCTGTAAAAAAGTCACAGGTATCTACCTCATAACTATCATTTAATCGTATTTTTTTTTGTTACTTTCATATTTTCCCTGATATGTTAGATGATAAATAATCGATCCAAACAAAGAAAAATTGGGAAAAAAAAAAAAAACGTTTAAAAGGGTAAATATATGAAAAAGAACATTTCGACCACTCCTTGATGTCTGCGATTTCTGCATCGCGACCCTTATTATATTACCATGTTTCACCCATAAAATCCACCAAAAATCCAGCTGTGGCCATTCACAGCTGTGTCTTGACACTCCATGATACAAGCTACATGGAGTTTTTGGATCGAAACAAGGTAAGTACGCGATAATATCTCATTAAAGTCATGGCGTCTGTAATTCTGCTCTCGCGTGCTCTCACCTCCAGATAGGGTTTTGCTGTTTTTTTTTTTCTTTCCAAAAACGCCTTCCTGTTCAAAATTTTTCTCCCCCCCCAAAAATTGAGATTTCCAATGATGTATCACACATGCATATCGGAGAATTTTGAAATTTGGCCAAAATGGGGGTCTAAGAGAGGAACTTCAAGTCACCTGAGTGTTTTCCGCCATATACTCTACACTTTGTCCAGGTAGATTCTTATTTCACGGAACCAAATATTCTGCGGCATTTCCCTCTGAAGGGATCCCTGGACCCCCCCGAAACCCCGGCTTTCTGTTATTTGATTGACTTTAGAGGCCACTTCGTCAAGGCAAAATCACTGCAAGGTCTGTTGAGGTGAAGCGTAGACAATATCAAGAGATATCCATGCGTGTGTGTGTGCTACTGTGCGTGTGTGTAATTGTAGTTTCCGTCTTATCAAATGCAACACTGCAAGTCTCCCCCTCATCTCCTCCTCCACTATTCAATTTCTGTTATCCTCCACAGTCCGCGCCGTTGCCATCTCTATACAAAATGGAATGCCGGCGTAACAATTGCATGATTATGTATTTTCTTCTGGAACTTTCTTTCCTGGGCTGTTTATTTAAGCCGATATGGCTGCTCTCACTGCCATGTAGAAAGCTGGGATATGTGCAGCTCTGATCAACGTCGATAGCGACTAAGGCTGGGTTCATACTAGGAATGGGAACCTCTTGTTACCTCACGATACGATACGATTTGCGATACAAAGCTCACGATAACGATGATCTTACGATATGGCGATACAACGATTATCGATACATTGGTCAGGAAATCATTCTAGGATATTCTGCAAACAACTAATAAACAGAAAATCAAGCTTCTGCTGTGAATTGGAATGAGTTAATCACTAGTAGACGCCCAATCCATTTGAACTGGGAGGGTGGCAGCGAATGAACATTCGTTCATTCGCTGCCATCCCTCCCACTTCAAACGGATTGAACGTCTATGGCCGTCAATGGCAGCCAATGAGGTAATTTTTGTCAATTTAAGGTCATTTGCCTGTTTATTTTCAATTACTTCCTGTTGATTTTGGAGTATTTTATGGGTCACTTCCTTTTTATTTTGAGTTACATTACAGGAAGTAACTTGGGAATCACCCGAATGAATAGGTAGTGACTCAAACTCAATAGAAAATCACATGTAAATGCCCTAAAATGAACTTAAAGTGACCTGTAAATGCCCCAAAAATCGGTCAGAATGTCTGCGAATGCTCTGGTTTCGAAATAGTGCTGCAACGATTAATCGATTAACTCGAGCATTCGATTAGAAAATAAAATTCAAATTAAATTTTGCTGCTTCGAGTATTCGTTTATTTAAAGTGGCGTTGTAATGGTTTGTCTTGAAAGTGTTTGCATTTATTTTTATTGATTTGGGTGGATACACGGCCCTCTAGTCTACCTCATTTCACGTGGCTGAATCCATCTGCTCCCTGTTAAGACCAGGATAAGTTTTCGTTTGAGCTAATGATTTTTTTGAATGCATTCGTAATTTAGTTTCAAGGTATATTCAGCCATTTTTTGAGGGAATATGTGTCTGAGCAATTTGTTAAGAGCATTGTAAAAAAGCGTTAGCATTTTATAGCATTTAAGGTAGCAGACTTTTGCTATGTAAGTTAGCCAATTGTTCTTTTGTTGTCCATAGATCCTTTTTTTTTTTCATATACCGTGTGAGGCTCAGCCCAGGTATTTTGAATTTTTTATGTTCTTATTCGATTACTCGATTATTTGAACTAAATAGTTCATCGATTAATGAACTACTAAAGTAATCGACAGCTGCAGCCCTATTTCGAATGAACAAACGTTCCCAGTCGAAATGGATTGGGCGTCGAGCAGGGTCAATGGCAGTCTTACAGTTACCTGAGACACTCTAATGATTGAAGATTTCGGTAGCAACTTGTTGGTCTTTTTTTTTTTTTTTTTCCTAAACTTTGCCACCTTTTTAAAACGATATCACGATTCTTGGCAGGAGCGTATCGATAACCTTTTGGGATAAAAAGTATCACGATATATCACCATTTCGATATTTTGTCACATCCCTAGTTCATACTACAGGTCTTGATTTTTTCGTGTTTTTCCAACTCGAGTCAGGCATTAACTTGACAGTCTGAACGTAACAAGTCACATAGAACTGGACCATTTCAATCCCATTTGGGTCAATTTGGTATGTGGTTCAAATCCGATCTGGGCCACATTTTTCCAGACTGTCGCGGCGGTCTGTACAGTCCAGTCTCCCAAACTGGAATTCATGAAGCAATTACGTCATCATATAGCGAGAATGACGCTAAAGTAGCGGTGCAGCTGTGCGTTATTAGCGTCTAGCTTGCAGTTAACACGGCTTTTTGGGGAATGGCTGGGCGAGGATAAGCATGAGAATGATTGGTTTTCTCTCTGCTCTATGTGAGCAATATTTTAACATTAACTACACGGACGAGAGTCGGGGCAAACTGCCTGTTTGTATGTGTGACATGCACGGACAGTGCGTGCATGCTATCGATCCATATAAATAAACTTTGACTATAAGCCGAAACAGGGATTATTTATATCTGTTATTTGTGTCCTCTTTTTGAAAAGCAAAATATGATATCCCGGATGACGGGACATCATTTGAATTGCGATTAATTACGATTAATTAATTTTTAAGCTGTAATTAACTCGATTAAAAATTTTAATCGTTTGACAGCCCTAGCTAAAAGACATCCGATCATGTCAATGGCAGCCAATAAGTTAAGTGTATAGTGCAAAAATGAATATATAAGAAATCCAACCAGGTAGTAAAACCTTTGATGGTCTGACTTTGGGTCACAAATGCTACATCAGCGCACTACATCATCTTTCACTGGCACACAGGTGACCCATATATTTAAAGGGCAACTCTGTCGTAAACATTTAGCTGTCCTCTGAACATCAGGAGGGAAGAAAAAAAAATACAGCCAGAGCTTGAATAAATTATATTACATCTCAACAGCATGAAATGCTTTTAATTTAACAGTCTTTGTACTCTATGTTAGAAGCACAATGTGAATATACTTTATTTCAATATGAGTGACAAAGTCAAAACCATTTGGTTTATGGATTTGCAGTTAGGTTGTAGACTGTAATAGAAATAGAATGTTAAAATCTAAAAATAAACTTTTTTTGGAGTGATTGCGGACATGACCTTGGCATTTAACGCCACGCCTGCTTTGTCTGTGAACACCCACCCACGTCGTGTGCTCATCTCTTGACCTTTGGATGAAGCTGTGGGTGCCATTTTTTACCCGCAAGAACAAGGACGTCAAGGATGACACAAGCTCACTAAAATATGGCAAACTCATGCTGTGCATTTAAACATCCTCTAAAGTGATGAAAACATGTCTTGTAAATGCTTGCTGCACTAAAACAAAATCAAAATGGATAAAAATATCAGCAAGTACATAAAATTAAAGCTCTAAAATGAGGGAAAATTGAGATTGCCTTCTGATTTCAGGACTGCTTGAGGCATACACGCATCCAATGTCGGACAAACCCGCATGATGCACCGCTTTTCAGGCTGCCATCATTGGACCGAATAGACACTAATGACAATTAGTCCTGATCATTATTGTATCCGTTAACGACAGTGTTGGGAATAACGCTGTTACATAACGGCGTTATTTTTTTCAGTAACGGGGTAATCTAACCAATTAATTTTTCCACCGTTACAACGCCGTTACCATTACTGACGGTCAAAAGCGGTGCGTTACTTACGCTGAATAAAGAAACTACCAGCCGTAGAGAGTCTGCTCTGTTTATTTGTCATCCAAGACTTGGGGTGCGTTCAGGTTCGGGGATAGCGCACGTGTTTTGTTTTGTGCTTTTTCTTAGCAAAGATATACCACACAGGACGTGCTGGCACTCTATTTCTTTAACCCTTTAACACCTAAGCCTATTTTGGCCGAATTTGCATGCCTTTGATGTTGCCTTTATAATTCAAAGAAAAAATTGTTCACAATGGCCAAGTTGGGTCCCTTTTTTTCAGGATACCTTGAACTTCATGTACAAACTGTTTGTTTTCTTCACTGACCAATTTTAATCCACATTTTGGACCCAAAAAGACAAAAAAAATCCCAAAATCTCTTCTCCAAATTTGTAATATTGATGTCCCACTGACAAGCAAACATGCTCGACCAACCGTTTTGAAGCTTGATAATATTTATTTAACTTGCTAGGATAAACATTCAATAGAAAAAAATAAGATTGAATAGTTTTATGTTTGACAATTCAACACAAGCAGCAGGTATGGTCATAGGCGTTTTTGGCCTTTACACATACTATGGTCAAAACAGGTTATATACAGTGCAAAATTGTGAGAAAAAAAATCATATATATCATCCAACAGAAAAAAGGGTTTGGAGGATATCTCTTTGTGAAGTTAGTTATTGTACCCATCACCTTATCAAAGGTATACTGTATATGTACATGCAATCAAGCTTCTCGAACACACATCTACAGTATATATAAAAATTGAAAAGATTCATAGTGGAGAAAAAAATATATATACATTGAAAAAACGTATTTTAAAAAATATTGACAAGTAATGAATGACTTCAGTTCAATTCAATTTTTTCAGGCATGCGACCCAATAAAGTTTTTTTTATTTTTTTGCGCACTCAATAAAGTTTGTTTTTGAACAGGTCACCGAGCTGCGTCACATACGTCACACAGCTGTCACTCTTCCGCCGTTTGAGCACTGCTGTCACTTCTACTAGCCGAGACGCCGACTAATCCGAGGAAAACAACGACATATACAGCTCATCCAATTCCTTGAGTTAATGAAAAAATGCATTAGCTTGCGCTAAATTTAGTTTTCGATTCATTATGCACGTTTCAAAGTCGCTCGCTCATTCCAACCGGCCGTTGCTTGCTTTGCGTGTCTCCTTTTCCTTAGTTGGCGCCTAGCTCGGCAATTTATTAAAAATGTTCACATTAGGTGTATTATATGTAGTCTTTTGTGCTGCCTTCGGTTTTGAAAAAGGACAAGAAATGATGGAAATATGGAAATAGACATAAGGTCCATGCAGCGTTTTAATGCATATTTATGAGTGCAATAAAACTATAAAACTCAAATGACATTATCTCCCGTTTTACTTGGTCGATTGACTTCAAATAAAAACTGGTGTGGACATCAACTTCCGAACTTTCAAATGAGAACAACCAGGGGCACGTGGGTGACGTAATTACAGCGTTGCAAGTCTTCAAAGATGGTATGCGTAAACGTGTCGCATCCGACACGTTCAGTGTTAAAGGGTTAATAGCACATATAACTTTAACACAAATGTATGGCTCTCGGCAGGCCGTGTCTCTAACTCACTCCCGCATCATGTGAGCAAAACAATAATGGCGCCGTGTGCACTTTAGGGTGCCTGGAATAATTCTGTATCAGAATATTACAGCACGTACTTCTTATGACTCCAGGCTGTTTGTCCCTGCTCATTCAATTAGACAATGCTTTCCAAAGCTTGCTAATGTTTCTGTGTTTGCTACACCGGAATGCTAGCCTCGTTCCCATCCCCCACTGTCAGCCAGCAAGAATGCTGCTTCCATCTTGAGGACGGCAGACGCTTTGAGGGTGACGGGACGAGTAGGGGGACGAGGCTACATGAATGCACCCCCGGACAGATGCGATGGAAGTGATTGTGATTGGCTGAGGGTTAGAGTGATGTGTCATGGTAAGCCAATCAGGTCTACTTGACCAGTTGTCTCAGGTTGTGAGAGTTAGATTTAATTTATTAAACTCACTTTATATTGTTTACTGCTGATTGTTATTTTATTATATTGTTTACTGTTTATTTTTGTTGCACTTCAAGTGTAGGATACATCTGTTGCTGGTGAGGTGCAATAAATATTACAAATATTACAATATTGTATTATTACAATAATACAATATTATATTACATATTGTGTTACTATAACACAACTACCTGTCTGTTCTTCTCTATTCAACTGACTCGAATACTGCTTAGAGAATTTCAAATTCTTTGACATACAACAACTTCTTTTTAAAGTAACGGAAATAGTTACTTTCCCTGGTAACTAGTTACTTTTACTACAGAGTAATTCAGTTACTAACTCAGTTACTTTTTGGAAGAAGTAGTGAATAACTATAACTAATTACTTTTTTAAAGTAACGTGCCCAACACTGGTTAACAATGACAGTTATGAAAAATAGGGATGTTTCGATCACATATTTTTGCACCCGAGTCCTGTATCTTTTCACCAGGTTTGCACTAAATGCAGCAGGGATTTTGCACCACTGCTCCACACAGATCTTGTCTAGATCAATCAGGTTTCTGGACTGCTACTGAGAAACATGGAGTTTGAACCTCCTTCGAAGATTCTCTTGGGTTTGCGTCTGGAGACTTGCTAGGGCCCTCCAGAACTTTTTTACGAAGCCACTCCTTGTTATTGTGGCTGCCTGCTTCTGGCCATTGTTATGTTGGAAGAATTCGTCATGACCCATTTTCAATGCTCTAACTGAGGGAAGGAGTTTATTCCCCATAATCTCACAATACATGGCCCTGGTCATCCTCTCCTTAATACAGTGCAGTCGTCCAGTCCCATTTGCAGAGAAACACCTCCAAAGCATGATGCTACCACCCCTATGCTTCACAGTAGGGATGGTGTTCTTGGGATGGTACTAGGCCTGAACAATATTGGAAAAAAAAAATATTGCTGTGATTTTTTGGGGGTTTGCAATATTATATTGCAATACTAAAAAAAAATTTATTTTTTTTGAAAGACTTTTACTAGATTACTTAAATAGCTGTTTGGAAAGACTTTGGATGACTCATCATGACTACAGTGTACAGTATTCCATCGTTTTTCACGGTTAATAGGGACCAGAACCCGCCGCGATAAGTAAAAAAACGCGAAGTAGAGCAAATAACCCCCCCCCCCCCCCCCCCCCTCATTTTTGTCTGTGTGCGTGTGTGCGCTCAATGTATTTATTCAGATCTAGCACTGGAAAGAGATACATATAAGACATGTTTTTTTCGCACTTTTTTCCCCCAAAGTATGATTTTAAAAATTATATATATATATATATATACATATATATATATTTTAATAAATGCTTTTTAAGCACTTCAAATGTAATAATTATGATCAGTTTTAAACATAACTATCCCACCGAATCATTTTTTAATAAGAATAAAGTACTGTAGTAGAAAAATGCTTGGCTTTATTAAATGCTTCTGTTTACCTAACATGGCTGTGACTCTTGGAGTGACATGTAGAAATTACAAACTCCTCATAATCACTTCTGGTGTTTATTTTATATGTCTCGAACTTCTCCGCACCCCCCCCCCCCCCCCCCACAGACACACACATTCATTCCAGCCCGCGCTTCCTTGCAGAAACTGTTTAAAGAGTTAAACGATGATTGACAGATTGCTGCCGTGTGAAGTCGGCTTCTTTGGCCAGATCAAAGCCATCCATAACTTTAAAAAGCAAGTGCCGCAGTGACTGAAAGCTGGGAGAGGGAGTGAGGGAGGCTGTGCGAGCAAATGAAGAACAAAATTTTGTGGATTGGAAAAAAAAAAATGTAAAAAATCTCTCGCACGTCCTTGCGAGGGGACTATTGCGCATGCGCACATCGCGATGGCGATGTTTAAACGATATATTGTTCAGGCTTAGATGGTACACATCATTCTTCATCCTCCAAACACTATGAGTGGAAGTAAGACCAAAAAGTTCCATTTTAATCTTATATGACCACATGACTTTCCCCCATGACTCCTCTGGATCATCCAAATGGTCATTGGAATACTTTGACGGGCAACAACATGTTCTGCTTTTAGCAGGGGAACCTTCCGTTCTATGAATGATTTTTAACCATGACGTAGTTGTGTATTACCAACAGTAACTTTGGAAATTGTGGTCCCAACTCATTTCAGGTCATTAACCAGCTCATCCTGAGTAGTTCTTGGCTGATTCCTCACCATTCTTAGGATATTTGAGAAGCTACGAGGTAAATTTTGCATGAAGCACCAGTCCGTGGGAGAATGACATTCATGTTTGGCTTCTTACATTTTCCAATACCGTATTTTTCGGACTATAAGTCGCAGTTTTTTTTCATAGTTCGGCTGGGGGTGCGACTTATACTCTGGAGCGACTTATGTGTGAAATTATTAACACATTATTAAATCATTTCACATGTTATTTTGGTGTTTCAGAGTGAGACTGGTGGTTTGCTAAAATTGTTAGCATGTTCTTTATGCTATAGTTATCTGAATAACTCTTAATAGTTATGTTACGTTAACTTACTAGCCACGCTCGCATTTCGTTGTTCATGCATCATGTTCACATTACATTATCATACTGTAGACTTATTCAGCATGTAGTTCTCTATTCATTTTTATTTTGAATTGCCTATCAAGATGACATATTTGTTTGATGTGTTGGATTTTATCAAGTAAATTTCCCCCAAAAATGTGACTTATACTCCGGTGCGACTTACGGGTTATTTTCCCTCTTCATTGCGCATTTTTGGGCTGGTGCGACTTCTACTCAGGTGCAACTTATAGTACGAAAAATACGGTAATTGCTCCAATGGATAGAGCAATTGGATGGATCTTATAGAACGAAGCTGCTTGGGAATTCCCCCGTGACCCTTTCCAGCCTTGAGAGATCTACAATTCTGCCTCGGGTGTCTTTGGACAGCTCTTTGGTCTTGACCATATTAGTTATTGGAGTCTTCTTGATTGTATGGGGTGGACAGGTGTTTATATGCAGCTAACCGTCTCACACAGGTCAAAAAGTCGGATTCAAAAAGTCTACCTCCGCTTCACTTATTCGTTGGACTTTTTAAAGGCGACTAACAGGTCTTTGAGGCTCTTAATTCCAGCTAATAGACAGGTGTTCAAATACTTACTTGCAGCAGTATAATACAAATAAATTGGTAAAAAAATCACTGTGATTTCTGGATTTGTTTTTGATTGTCTCTCACAGTGGACAAGCACGTGCCATGAAAATTTCAAACCCGCCCATCATTTCTAAATGGGAGAACTTGCAAAATCGCTGGGTGTTCAAATACTTATTTTCCTCACTGCATTACGATCACTGGTAATTCATCACGATAAACAAAATCAGTGCTCCAACTGAATTAGCTGTCAACATAAATGGAAGACTGTGTTGTTCAATGTAATTTCCACATAGAATTATAATTTTATTCTTGAAGAGAAACGCTTGAATAGCGATGCTTCATCTTGATCAAGGGCGCCTGTTATTGTTTTCCCAGTTGGTGGCTGGTAAACACACAGCTGATGTACCGAAGGATTATTAACTGTTCGAAAATGTTTTTGAAGTTCACACTCAGCCTCTCGGTCGCTGTATGACACTTCGCTTAAACAATCAAAATAATAAACTAAGCAAAATGTAAAGATTGGAAAGGCTCGGAGTCGGAGGTAAAATGCATCTAGTGAGCTCATTTGCTGCCATTGACGGTGATAGACGTTGAATGCATTTGGACTCAGAGGCTGCCAGCGTTCATAAGCTGCCACCCCTCCCAGTCAAAACTGATCGGACGTCTATTGTCGTCAATGGTACAGGATATACGGTATTTTTCGGACTATAGGTCGCAGTTTTTTTTCATACTTTGGCTGGGGGTGCGACTTATACTCAGGAGTGACTTATGTGAGAAATTACTAACACAATATTATATCATTTCACATGTTATTTTGATGTTTTGGAGTGACACTGATGGTTTGGTAAACTTGTTAGCATGGTCTTTATGCTATAGTTATCTGAATAACTTAATAGCTAGGTTAGGTTAACATACCGGCCATGATCGCATTTCGTTGTTCATGCATCATGTAACATTATCATACTGTCCACTTATGCAGCATGTTGTTGTCTATTGTATTTTTATTTTAAATCGCCTTTCAATATGACATACAGTGGGGCAAATAAGTATTTAGTCAACAACTAATTGTGCAAGTTGTCCCACTTGAAAATATTAGAGAGGCCTGTAATTGTCAACACGGGTAAACCTCAACCATGACAGACAGAATGTGGGGAAAAAAAAAACAGAAAATCACATTGTTTGATTTTTAAAGAATTTATTTGCAAATCATGGTGGAAAATAAGTATTTGGTCAATACCAAAAGTTCATCTCAATACTTTGTTATGTACCCTTTGTTGGCAATAAAGGAGGCCAAACATTTTCTGTAACTCTTCACAAGCTTTTCACACACTGTTGCTGGTATTTTGGCCCATTCCTCCATGCAGATCTCCTCTAAAGCAGTGATGTTTTGGGGCTGTCGTTGGGCAACACGGACTTTCAACTCCCTCCACAGATTTTCTCTGGGGTTGATATCTGGAGACCAGCTGGGCCACTCCAGGACCTTCAACTCCTTTGTTGCCCTGGCTGTGTGTTTGGGATTATTGTCATGCTGAAAGACCCAGCCACGGCTCATCTTCAATGGCTTTGCTGATGGAAGGAGATTTTCACTCAAAATCTCTCGATACATGGCGCTATTCATTCTTTCCTTTACACCATAATGTCCAAAGTCCGGGCCGGGGGCCAAATGCGGCCCGTGTCAAATTTCATCCGGCCCACAGCCTCTGTCATAAAATCAATAAATGTCTGGCCCGCACACACTTTATAAATTAATCAGCAGTACTGCTACCAGCATATGAAGTAGTTTACACAATAAATGCTGCTCCTCATTTATCCACTAAAAGGCAGCAGCACTCTAAGCAACATTACCCCGTGTGACCCTTTACTTCCAATTTTCTAAAATGGCGATAATCAACAAAAAAAAGTTGACTGCGATGGCCAACGTTTCAAGGATAAGTGGAAATTGGATTATTTCTTTACTAAAATACCCAACAACTGTGTCTGCCTCATTTGCAAAGAGAAAGTCGCTGTTTTCAAAAAGTTCAATGTTAGGCGATATTACCAAACAAGACACGCTGACATGTACGACAAGATTACAGTATAGGGAAGATACGCAGCGAGAAATTGAAGCAATTTGAAGCTAGTTAGATTTCACAGCAGTAGTATTTTGCAAGAGCTCGAGAGTCGAAAGAGAGTGTCACAAAAGCTAGTTGCGAGATAGTTGAAATTAATAATTTAAAAAAAAAAAATAAAGCAAATGTGACTGACAGAATGGGTTGCTAAAATTTATACATTCTTCTTTGTAAAAGGCATCAGCCAAAGTAGGCCCCCAACATTTTTACCAGACAAAATCTGGCCCCCTTTGCAAAAAGTTTGGACACCCCTGCTTTACACTGATCAGTCGTCCTGGTCCCTTTGCAGAAAAACAGCCCCAAAGCATGATGTTTCCACCCCCATGCTTCACAGTGGGTATGGTGATCTTCGGATGCAATTCAGTATTCTTTCTCCTCCAAACACGAGAACCTGTGTTTCTACCAAATGTTCTATTTTGGTTTCATCTGACCATAACATATTCACCCAGTCCTCTTCTAGATCATCCAAATGCTCTCTGGCGAACCGCAGACGGGCCTGGACGTGTAGTTTCTTTAGGAGGGGGACACGTCTGGCAGTGCAGGATTTGAGTCCCTGGCGGCGCACTGTGTTAATGATCGTAGCCTTTGTTACTGTGGTCCCAGCTCTCCGTAGGTCATTCACTAGGTCCCCTCCGTGTGGTTGTGGGATTTTTGCTCACCGTTCTTGTTATCATTTTGACGCCACGGGGTGAGATCTTGCATGGAGCCCCAGATTGAGGGAGATTATCAGTGGTCTTGTATTTCTTCCATTTTCTAATAATTGCTCCCACAGTTGATTTCTTTACACCAAGCGTTTTACCTATTGCAGATTCAGTCTTCCCAGCCTGGTACAGATCTACAATTTTGTCTCTGGTATCCTTCGACAGCTCTTTGGTCCTGGCCATAGTGGAGTTTGGAGTGTGACTGACTGAGGTTGTGGACAGGGGTCTTTTATAATGATAATGAGTTAAAACAGGTGCCATTAATACAGGTAACGAGTGGAGCCTCGTTAGAAGAAGTTAGACCTCTTTGACAGCCAAAAAATCTTGCTTCTTTGTAGGTGACCAAATACTTATTTTCCACTCTAATTTGGAAACAAATTCTTTAAAAATCAATGTGATTGTGTCAACAATGTGATTTTCTGTTTTTCTTTCCACATTCTGTAGGAGTAACATTCAAGTAGGAGAACTTGCACAATTGGTGGTTGACTAAATACTTATTTGCCCCACTGTATCTTATATCTTGAGGGGGTCTGTATTGCTTTCAATGGCACTGATTAACTTTGAGGAGGGTGGCAGGAACCCTGCCACACAAAAAAATAGAAATGTGCTGACTGCTTTACGGCACACGGCATTTCGTAGCGCCACACCGTTTGTTTCTGTTTCTTATTTTCCAAGTGGTGAGAGTATAACTGAGCATCGATTGTAACATCCCAAGTAACGATGTCAGGTCGTCGTTGTTTTCTAAAGATTTATTTCAATCACAACTCGGCGACTGCTCATAAAAGCCGAGCGACAAACCTGAGTATAGAACGAGTAAAAATGATCCAAACCGCATTCTTACCAGGCGACGTCTCTCCTCTTCCACCGTGTTGAGCAGCTTGGAGAACTCCTTAAAAGACTGGGCTGAAATGGAACCAAAAAGAAACTTTTAACATCAGTTTACAGATGCAACACTGTTAGTTAAACAAGGGGCGTTGATGTCGCAATGGAGTCGTTAAACGTCAGATGCTCGGCGCGAGCGCAGTGGCGCGACTCTAAAATCTTTATGGAAGCGTAGCCTCAGAGCTTTCGCCACAGCATATTTTAAAACGTAATAAAGTTGCGCAGCTGTCCAAAGTCGAGCAATAAAATGAACCAAAAAAGCAATACTTGAAATTGAGGGAAGAGCATTGATTACTTCGCTTTATTTTCTTTCCCCTGCTGGGTTGTTTAACGACGCCTTATTGCCAATAGGAAGCTTACAGTATATTACAAGCCGCGGGGTCGGATGAAGCAACTTCCTCGACCAGCCCTCGTGTCGGCCAACTGACACCGTTACCAGCCGGGCGTCGGAAGCTATGCATCATTGTAGAAACGTTGGCCCATTTCCGCAGCAAAGCCTTAAAGTGAAGGGGGCAATGATTTTTGCTCACCCGGCCTCCCATTAAATCCAGCGGCTCCTTTATCAGGCACACAAAAGCTCTCAGGGAGTCACTGATGGCACTCAAAAGACAGCCAATTGGAGTCAAAGGTGGTTACGACTTGCAGTTCACTCAAATGGAGGAAAGATAAGTACGGACAACCTTGAAAAAGGAACCTTATGCACCAAGAGACTACATGACATTATGCCTCAGATATTTCCACAATTAAAAGCAGTGCCCAGGTGAATCAATACAATTTCTAGTATGGCTGCACCTAGGCCTGTCGCGATAACAAATTTTAGTAGGCGATAAATTGTCTCATAAATTACTGCTATTATTGCCATTTTTTTTTTAACCTATTCAACCATGAATATTGTGAGAATAAATCCTAATAAATCACCTATTGCAAGACAATAAATTATTTTTAAATAAAACACAAACTATAATAAAATGTATGATTATAAGGCCTGTAAAACGATTCAAATTTTTAATCGAGTTAATTACGGCTTAAAATTAATTAATCATAATTAATCGCAATTCAAACCATCTATGAAATATGCCATATTTTTTCTGTAAATTATTGTTGGAATGGAATGAGACACAAGACGGATATATACATTCAACATACGGTACATAAGTACTGTATTTGTTTAATATAACAACAAATCAACAAGATGACATTAACATTATTAACATTCTCTTAAAGCGATCCATGGATAGAAAGACTTGTAGTTCTTAAAAAAAAAAAAAATGTTAGTACAAGTTATAGAAATTTTATATTAAAACCCCTCTTAATGTTTTCGTTTTATTAAAATTTGTAAAAATTTCAATCAAAAAATAAACTTGTGGCACGCCATTGTTGATGTCAGTAATTACCCCATGCTGACTCATGGTACTAACCCATAAAATAAGTTGGACCCAAGCACCAGCAGAGGGCGCCAAACACAAGTAACAAGCGGACATTGAGGATGGCGTGGCTAAGTGGTGGAGTAGTTGTCCCCCAACCCAGAGGTTGTGGGTTCGATTCTCCACCCTGATGAACTCGCCTAAGTATCCTTGAGCAAGGTACTGAACCCCGCACTGCTCCTGGTGCTGTGTCACCAGTAGGTAGATGGCAATGTAGTGTAAAGCGCTTTGAGTACCTTGAGAGGTAGAAAAGCGCTATACAAGTATTTACCATTTACATTACACTGTATTGTACATTTTAATCTGTTTGAGCGGGGCATGTGCGTTAATTGCGTCAAATATTTTAACGTGATTAATTTTTAAAAATTAATTACCGCCCGTTAACGTGATAATTTTGACAGCCCTAATTTATATTAAAAAATTTTAAAAAACACACACACACACACACACACACACAATGCATAATGAGTCATTTTAAAGCTAGTTAGGTGCAGAATATGAAATAGGTGAGAAACCCGCAGTCATTTTTATTGTCTGCCAATTAGAGCCCATTAAAAAGTGTTAATTTGATTCAAAATGACTTTCATCTTGTCCTGCAAAATGCGCATGCAACAAATTTGAAGCTACAGTGGGGCAAATAAGTATTTAGTCAACCACCAATTGTGCAAGTTCTCCTTCTTGAAAATATTAGAGAGGCCTGTAATTATCAACATGGGTAAACCTCGTACATGAGAGACAGAATCTGGAAAAAAAAAACCTGAAAATCACATTGATCATTTTTAAAGAATTTATTTCCAAATTATAGTGGAAAATGCGGAAAAAAACAAACAAAACAAAAAAACTTACATCGGCCGACAGCCACTACAAACTACGCCGACCTTGCTAAAAATTACGCCCGAATGATGCTAGTTTGGTAGCAGGTAGTGTCCGATGTGTCTCATAGATGTCGCATGCATTTAGGACTACATGCGAAATGACAGACTCGGCCACGTCTGGGCAATGTTAGTAAACAGCCGCCATCTTTAAGCAGTACACTTCGCTAATAAATACAACGTGACTGTCACTTGGTCACGTAGCGTTAGCTCTTCGGAGGGCTAGGTTTCTATTAATTATGACCACTGTCGATACGTGGCTAACGTGTTGTACATACAGGTTTTATATAATCTGTAAAAACACAGCGCTGTAGTGTGATGAGGGTGTAAAATTAAAACATAATAAAGCTAACGGTCAGTTTTGGCTCAGTAGTCATTGCTGAATAAAACACCAAGTAGCACTGGTCCCTAATGTGCTCCAATACAGCAGGTATCATGCATTTATTTTGAACACTGCAAAAACTCAAAATCCTATGAGTACTTACAGTTTAGACTAACTTAAAACTTAACTAGAACTTAAAAATAGCTTGACACAAATGGAAATTATATTGAAACACGTGGGGAAAAAAACATAGCTTTCAAGTGATGTGTGTTATCAAGCGTAATTACATTTTTAGGTAAGAAATACGTTGTTGTTGTTTTTTTTTTATAAGATCTAGAAGTTTTTTGAGTGAAAGCAGTGAATTTTTTTTTCTAGTCACATCTGAGATGCAATTGTTGGCTGTTTTCAACAATGTACATCGAAAATAAAGACATTGATTGACTGAAAATGGTTCAATATTGGATTAAATGTCTTTTTTTCCTCATGTATATGGCGGAAAACACAGACAAGATTGAAAAAGCAGTTTCTGCTCTTGCACTCCTCTTTAAAAGAAACAGTTGTTTTTTAAGCCAAAACAACTGTTGTGTTTGATAGAACAATATATGCTGCCATAGCAGATTCATGGCGCATTAAGCCCCCGAACTATTTTTTATTTGTCAGTTTTACCCTGAAAACCCCCGTTTACAGATGTCACACAACCACTTTTTGTATGTTTCAACATAGCCATAAAATGAAGGTAAGTCATTACATTTATTATTCAAAATGTCATTTTTAGCTTTGAATCATTAATTGATGTCTAACAATTAGTTTAAAAAAAGAAAACGACTTTAAAAAATTATTCACTCGCATATTTTAAACTTTTAAACAAATTATGTCACAATGAAAAATTTGGCGTCTGTAAAAAAGTCACGGATATCTACCTCATAACTATCGCTTAATTGTATTTTTGTTACTGTAGCATTTTCCCCGATATGTTAGATGATAAAAACTCGATTCAAACAAAGAAAAACTGAAAAATAACGTTTAAGAGGGTAACCATATGAAAAAGAAAATCTCAACCACTCCTTGTTGTCTGCGATTTCTGCATCGCGACCCTTGTTATATCACCATGTTTAACCCATAAAATTCCCCCAAAATCTGGCTGTGGCCATTCACAGCTGTGTCTTGACTAGGGCTGCAGCTATCGAATATTTTAGTAATCGAGTAATCGACTGAAAATTCTATCGAGTAATCGGATAAAAGTTTTTTGTTTTTTTTTTTAGGTAAAGAGCAATTATAAATATAGATGAGAAAACAAGACATTTCATCTAATATTGAACCATTTTCAGTCAATCAATAACTTTATTTTCGACTTACATTGTTGAAAACAGCCAACAATTGCGTCTCAAATGTGACTTAAAAAAAAAAAAAAAAAGACTAATTCACTGCTTTCACTCAAAAAACCTTTAGATCTTATTAAAAAAATATATATATTTCTTACCTAAAAATGTCATTACGCTTGATAAAACACATCACTTAAAAATTTGGTGTTTTTCCCACGTGTTTCAATTGAATTTCCACTTGTGTCAAGCTATAAGTTCTAGTTAAGTTTTAAGTTAGGCTAAGCTGTAAGTCTTTAGAGGATTTGAGTTTTTGCAGTGTTCAAAATAAATGCTGTGCTGTTTTGGAGCACATTAGGCACCAGTGCTACTTGGTGTTTTATCCAGCAATGACTACTGAGCTAAAATTGACAGTTAGCATTACTAAATTTTTATTTTACACCCTAATCACTCTACAGCACTGTTTTCACATATTAAATAAAGCCTGTATGTAAGAGTTAGCCACACATCGACAGTAGTCATAGTGAATAGAAACCTAGCCCTCCACAGGGATAACGTTACGTTAGCGAGTGACAGTAACGTTAATCTTATTTATGAGCGCTGAGAAGTGTACTGCTTTAAGATGGCGGCTGTTTTATTAACGCCGCCGAGTCGGTCATTTCGCATCTAGTTCTACGTACATGTGATATCTATGACACGCATACAGACGCTACCTGCTACCACGTAGCAACATGCGGGCATAGTTTTTAGCAACGTCGGGACAGTTTGTAACGGCTGTCGGCTGCAGTAAGGTATTTTTTTTTATTGCTTCTTCCACTACGCACGTCACGTCAGCGCGTTGTCCCGCATTAAAAGTAGTCTGGGCAAAACGTGATGCTTAGAGCTGGCAAAATTCAACGATTGCTCAAGGTGAATAAAATTACTCGGATCATTTTTTAAACTCGAGTTGCTCGAGTATTCGTTTCAGCTCTAGTCTTGACACTCACTGATACATGCGACATGGAGCTTTTGGATCGAAACAAGGTAGGTACGTGATAATATTTTGTTAAAATCTTGGCGTCTTTAATTCTGCTCTCACGTGCTCGCGCCTCAAGTTAGGGTTTTGCTGTTTAAAAAAAAATTTAAAAAAAAATTTTTTTTTAAATGCCCTCCTGTTCAAAATATTTCCTCCCCCCAAACATTGAGATTTTAAGCTTTCCAATGATGTATCACACATGCATATCGGACAATTTTGAAATTTGGCCAAATTGGGGGTGTCAGAGCGGAACTTCAAGTCACCTGAGTGTTTTCCGCCATATTTATAATTGCTCTTTGCCTAAAAAAAAAAATATATTTCATCGGATTACTCGATTAATCGATAGAATTTTCAGTCGAATACTCGATTACTAAAATATTCGATAGCTGCAGCCCTGGTTTCAACCTGCCAAAGGAACATAAAAAGATTGTGGCAGTGGCACATACAGTGCAATGATCATTGACAGGTCACCCAGAGGTACCACATTTCCTTTAATGAGAAAAGAGAATGCAAAAGGGTGGAAAAGCGAAAAAACAACTAAACTTTTTTCAAATGGTTAGTAATGCCAAACTCTCTCCAACAGCACAAGTGGATCCATACTCTATCAAGACTTTGCTCCAACAGACAATATATATAGTAACTCAGGTTAGAGGGTTGATGGAGATTTAAAGTTCGGCTCGTCGGCAGAGGCTTTTCTATCGACTTTCCACAAAAAGGGCAGGCAACTTTTAAAATTTCATAAAATTTCTATCTTAGCATCAGTCCTTTGGTGGCATCGATTCACGGGAGAATGTCACAGAGTCAAATCGATGGAAGGTCAGGCCAACTCGCCTGCGGGGTTCTGACGTGACGTGTTGGAAGTTGGAAGCATCAAACAAAGGCACTCCGATGACGGCTGGCATTCACACCGAGGTCCACCCGTGTCGGTCCGGGGAGTTTCATGGACGGGCTCGCCCTTCTGCCTCCATTGATTTCTACAGTGTCTTTCAAAAAGTAATCAAGGTCTATTTTTTTTTTTTTTTTTTTATTCTTGCCACCTCCAGTGGCTGGAGATATGACGCCCACAACATTAGGGATGCAACCCTAATTTGTCGAAAAATTGGGTTCAATAAAAGAAAAATATGTACATTTTGAATTAGGAGTGGGAACCTCACGATACGATTTTCAATACAAAGCGATCGATAACGATGATCTGACGATATGGCGATACAACGATCATCGAAACATTGGTCAGATAATCACTCTAGAATATTCTACAAACAACTAATGAACGGGAAAACCAAGCTTCTGCTGTGAATTGGAATGAGTTTATCACTGGTAGACATCCAATCCATTTGAACTGGGAGGGTGGCAGCGAATGAACATTCGTTCATTCGCTGCCACCCTCCCATTCTCCAGATCTCAACCCCATAGAAAATCTGTGGAGGGAGTTGAAAGTCCGTGTTGCCCGACGACAGCCCCAAAACATCACTGCTCTAGAGGAGATCTGCATGGAGGAATGGGCCAAAATACCAGCAACAGTGTGTAAAAGCTTGTGAAGAGTTACAGAAAACGTTTTTGCCAGCAAAGGGTACATAACATTAGAGGTGGGAATCTAACGATTTGATTACGATTCAGAGGCTACGATTCGATTATGAATCGATTATTGATGACACCCCCACCCCCCGCTATTAGCTACTTTTAATGTTTTGTACATTAGTTACAAAAACTGAAAAAAAAAAAAAAAAAAAAGAAGAAGAAGAAAAAAAAAAGCCTCGCAGGCTTAAATAAATGACAATTTCAGTATCAAGTTAACAGTTAAAATCAATAAATAATATACTCAAATCCACATTCTGTATCAGCAGCTTTAAACTACATTCAATTAATTTAATGTTGTGAATCAACCATTAAAGTTGTTAAAATTGCTCCTGTTATTCCATAATTTCCCTTTTGTCTACTTTCAGCATGTGAAAGTTTTAAAACTATTTTAAAGATAGAGTCAAGTCAATATTTTACGGATTTAGGAGTATTTTAGATAAAAAGTTAATTAGGTTCGCTTGGAAGGTTCGCTACAACAGCCTTGCAGGGAAGTCTACTGCTTTAAGATGGCGGCCGTTTACTAACGCCCGCATCTAGCTTTCTGTACGTGTGCTGCTATCGCCACCGAGTCTATTTTGCATCTGGTCCTATATAAATATGATATCTACCGTAACATTATGTGGACGTACTTTGTAGCAGCTGTCGGCAGCAGTCAGGTATGTTGTAATTGTTTTTATCTCGTGGCATGAGTTGAGCTAGAGCCGTGAGTTGAGTATTGGCATTACCCGAGGGGCCGGGTAATGACAAGCATGGTGTTTAGCTACTCTCGCTCCGTTCGTCATTGCGTCCCGAAGACCGCGCGGTGCGTTGAGTGTGTTTTACTTATGCTTTACTTGACATTAGGCATGTGCCGGTTACCGGTTTCACGGTTTACCGTGGTGTGAAAACGTCGCGGTTTCGAAACCACTAAAATTTTCCGTCAGACCGTAGTACGGTATTCGCTGTTTTTGATGTGTCAAAAATGCAGCAAGAAGTGGCTTAGCGCGGCAGCGCTCACCCCCTCCCGTTTGTTGCTGTGTGTGAAAGTGACGCTATCGGCTAGACAGCCAGTGAACCCAAAAACAAATACTCCAAACATAAGGCGTACTTTTCTTCAATTTATTGAGCTCTCAAATCGTGGTAAGTGGAATATACAAAATGAATGCATTTAAAACTTTGTACAATTGTATTTTTCCATGTGTGAATAGCTTCAACAGATTAGCGTCATGAAAAGTTCGCCAAAAACAAAACACACATTTTCCTTTCAAATTCAATATACAAACTAACTAAAAGCTTACAAAGACGAATGTTAGCCTAGGTTTAGCTGGGAGAGCAACTTCGTCGAGTGTTACAGCTGCAGAGTGAGAAAACAAGCTTGATTCGCTTGAATGAAGGGGAAAAGGGGATAGCATCAAAGATCGCTAATTGAGAAAGATGCTCTTGCCCTAAGCACAAATCCACGTTGGCTGGATCAAGGAGAGGTCTCAATCCAAGTTTTTTTTTTTTTTTTTGGACGAAACCTATCCACAACAATATTTACACTTTAAACTAACTTATACATTTTTAACTAACTTATTAACTTATGAATTCTTTATGTTTTTTAACACATAGGCACATAGGCATTTACACTATCGGTAAAAATGTCAGCTGTGTGGGATCATTTCACCTTAAAGGACGACAAAGACGAAGAGGCAGAGTGCAACATATGCCACAATAAAGTCAAGCGTGGTGGTAAAGCTGTAAGAAGTTTTAATACAACCAACCTAATCAAGCATTTAGCGAAATACCACCACAAACAATATAAGCAGTATGTTAAGAAAACCGAAGACAAAAAGAAAGGTCCTACGCAACTAACACTGGCAGAAACTTTTGCTATGCGTGACAAACTGGCACTCAATAGTCCCAAAGCCCAGGGAATAACAAGAGTCATTGCCGAAGAATTCATTCTGGATGACGAGCCATTATCTCTCGTGAGTAAAGACGCACCATCCAACACTTAGAACCCCAGTACAACATGCCCAGTAAACATCATTCTTGTCATAGACGCGGGTAATGCCAATGCTCAACTCACGGCTTTAGCTCAACTCATCCCGCTGGATAAAAAACACAAGAATACCTGACTGCTGCTGACAGCCGCTACAAACTACGTCAACGTCGTTTTACTGGAGATAATAGATTTCATATGTATATAGAACTAGATACAAAATGACAGACTCGACTGCGTTAGCAACATTGAAGTATTGAAAACTAGATGCGTTAATGAACAGCCGCCATCTTAAAGCAGAAGACTTCCCTAGTAGGCTGTTGTGAACCTTCCAAGCGAACCTAATTAACTTTTTATCTTAAATACTCCTAAATCGGCAAAATCTTGACTTGAATCTATCTTCAAAACAGTTTTAAAACTTTCACATGTCGAAAGTAGACAGAAGGGAAATTATGGATTAACGGGAGCAATTTTAACAACTTTAACAGTTGATTCGCAAAATTAAATGAATTGAATGTAGTTTAAAGCTGCTGATACAGAATGGGGACTTACGGTAAGTATTTTATTTACTGTTTTAAAATGTTAACTTGATACTGAAATAGTCATTTATTTATATCTGAGAGGCTTTTTATACAATTATTGTAACTAATGCACGAAACATTAAAAGCATCTAATAGCTTGGGGGGTTTGTGGGATTTTCCACTGAGGTTGTTTGCGTGTTTTGCTTTTTTAAGACAGTTTACAATGTTATTTGCACGTTTTACTGACTGACTATGCCATTTCTGTTTGTTATTTATGTTTTGTGTTTGTCACTGAATAAACAGGTCAGTTTCTTGTTAAAGGGATCCTCTATTTTTAAGACAAGTAATTCTTATAAGATAAATGTTAGTATGAGTTATCATAATTTGATATTAAAACCCCTCTTAATGTTTTTGTTTTAATAAAGTTTGTAAAATTATTTTAAGTGATAGGTCGCCATTCTTGTTACGTCGCAGTGCGTGACGTCGCTGGCCCCGATGCCGAAATTCCAGCGTGTCACTCGTTAGCTTTCCCAACATGTCGTCAGTTCTAGCCTTCCTATTTGAACCAGATCTGAAAAGTGAAGAGCAGGACAGCACTGTCGGTCGTTCACAAGACGAGCTTCAGGGAAAAATGCGTGCAGCAAATACCTGATCAGACAAAAGTTGGGCAAAACTGGTGATGCACTCACTTTCTCAATGGCAACAGAGCGACAGAGGAACTCGGGCTGGGAGCGAGAGTGTTGGGAACTCCGGTTTTATTGGCAGATATTGAAGGTAAACATATTGCGTTTTCAAACATCCCAATATAATTATGTAGATTGTTAGCATCCAGAGCTGTCGTGTGCTTACAGTACAGGCCAAAGAGCACACCTTGTGTAATCCATGTCTCGTACATTGTAACGCGTGGTAGCTGGGATACGTGTATAAAAGTACCAAAAAGGGGAAAAGCTTCCACTTATGCACATTTATTCACAAAAAATAATATTTTCACCTTGACCACTCTTCACTGGGGAGCTCAGCAGTACACAAACCCGTGTTCCCTGACGAACTCCAACATTGTTGTAAGGTCCACGTCAGTCACTGTCATCACTGTAGCGTGCCATAGTGCTTTAATTATTTAGTATGATTTGGGGAAAACTCCACGAAGAATAGTCAACAAAAAAGATCGCAATAGTAATCCAAATCCGCGGTTTTTACTCACTCGAAGGTCCAGGAATTAGACCGATCCCATGGCAATGTTCCAGCCGCGATCAGGCCGTCGATTCCACAAAAAAGACTGATCCGAAAAGCCACTGTGGGACCGACGGATCAAAACAATGGACAGATCCGAAACCAACATTGCAGACGCGGTGGGACCTTGCTTGACTGAGGATCCAGGATACATGTTCGGGCGCCAGTTGCAACGCGTGGTGGGTAGGATACGTGCACACAGGGACCAAAAAGGGGGAGAAGCTTCCACTTATGCACATTTATTCACTAAAAATAATAATTCCACCTTGACCACTCACTTCACTCCCCTTGTTTCCATTTGACTGGAAATTGCATCCAAAAGCAGCGCATCGTGGCATTTTACTTTGCGAGTTTAGGCAGCAATAAGCAATTGTTGAACACGCTACACATTTGGAAAGATGCCATTGACGTCATCACTGCGAGACCGCAAACCATGGCGTCAACTAACGGTCAAAATATGTACTAAATATTATAAAATATTGCCATTGATTTAACATTTTATGTGTTTCTAACAACATATTTTAGTACAAGAGAACAATTGTGGTTTATTAGAGCCTACATGTATTTAAGTTAGAGGATCACTTTAACAACCGTTGTGTGTTATTCAAACTCACCTAATTCAGCTGGCTAGTTGTTATCAAGAGTACTAAAACCCTTTTTAAAATGAGTCTGACAACTAAGTAGGTAAAATAACTTTAAACTTTAATACATGCTCAGATAGGCCGGTATCGGTATCGGATCGGAAGTGCAAAACAATATCGGTATCGGATCGGAAGAGCAAAAACCTGGATCGGGACATCCCTACAGCAAACACATGTACCCAATAAATGATGAAGTGCACCAACCAGAAATACGACATAAAGTGATAAAAAGCTGACAGTTTTTGGCCGACTGGGTCACCGCTTCGTGTGGCCACTCGATTCCGAACACACACGTCTCGGTGGTTCTTCCATTTTTTAGCATTCAATCGCTGACCTTGCCATTTGGCAAACTTTATGATGTCTTTACGAGACTTGCTCTTCAATGATACTCCCATCGGCTTGGTCCATTTTTGCGTCTAGAAAAATAATGTTTTACAATGGCGGCGATTTCGCGCTGAACCGGAAACAACAGTCTGAGCGAACCAATCACAGTCCATTTCCGTCACGTCATATGCGTTGACGTGACGCTAGGGTTTGAAAAATCAATAGGACCGCGTCAGGCTACGGCGTAGGGTTGTAAATCGGGTCTTCCTTGACGGCGCAGGTCTGACGCGGAAGTATAACTCGGCCTTTAGTGTCCATGCGTAATACTTGAACGGTCTCAATGGACAAAGGCAGTCTGAACGGGCATGCCAAAAAAACATACGACAAAAAATCGGATTTGTGCATTAAAACCTGCAGTATGAACGTAGCCTTTATGAAGGCGATATTCTTGACATAGGTCTTGTGTTGGGTCTCATTACTGTATATTGTGTAAGCCCAACCAATGCCAGAATAATGTTTTTCCCTTGCCAAGTGTCCATGCATTCTTTGTTCCCCATAAAGAAACACATTTTCTTTAATTACACATCGTCCCTGAGTGGTAAACAGTCCTGCTGTCAATTGTGCTATCAGGGTAAACAAACTCGTTCCTGACTGACATCCTGTAGAAAGGGAGCCCATTGTTATTGAGGATTTTCAGCATGTCTTCTTTCTACAATGGCGAGTGTAATTGGCCCCTCGCAAAAAGCGGCCTTTCAGGGAGCCTTTATGGCGGCTACGATGTCGAGGAGGTCGACTGTCGCTATCCCCTCGCAGATGGACAGTAATTCTGCAGCCTCCCCGCCATATAGTCGAGGCTTCAAACTGAGGATAATGAGCGGCACAATGACGATGGGAGAAAAAGAGAAAGAAAATCCAGACTGACAGATTTCTGCACAGATGCTTTCATACTCCTCCTGGAGGCTCAACAGTTCAGACCTTCATTAATCTCCGACACTGGTCACACAATTAGTCACCTTGATCTCCTACAGAGGAAGCCACATAAGCATCAATTATAAATGTGGCAAACAGACAATCTGAGAGGGAGAGGCTGAGAACATACAGTCAAGATTTGCATTTAAGGTGGCTCTTATAATTGATTAATTAATGGCTTAGAATTGTAGATTTTGTTAAATGATTGTTCTTCACACTTATCAACCGTAGAGGAAGAGCAAATGGCGAAGGGCTGTAAATCTGACAGCTGAATCCAATTTTCACTTGGACACATTTTTACTGTAAAAAAATCTACAACCAAGGGTGTCACAAAAAAAAACAAAAAAAAAACGATAACACACCATACACATTCGTGCCCCTCATCTGATAAATGATAAATTAAATTGCTGCCATTGACGGCTAATCACGACAAATAAATATTAAATTTTAAGACAAAAGGAACAAAACAGCCACATGACTGGACATCCATCGTCGTCCAATAGCACTGAAAGAGTTAACTAGAGCTGAAACGATAACTGGAAAAATTCGAGTGACTCAATTTTAAACGTTGACCGAGGAATTTTCCCCACCTCGAGGAATCGTTTTTTTTTTTGCCAGCTCAAAGCGTGACGTTTTGCTAAAACAACTTTTAATGCGGCACAATGCGCTGATGTCACGTGCATACAGGAAGACGACAGAGGCGGCGCATATATTTGATTTCAACCATGCATGAATATAGAGGTAACGACGAATACACAGACGAAAACGAAGAGAAAGGCACACATACAAAGCAGAAAATGTCAAAAGTGTGGGAACATTTCAAGCTGGACACCAAGGCGAATACTGTTTCATGTATTCACTGTTAGACAGCACTTGCAGAATACTACAGTGGTATGAAAAAGTATCTGAACCTTTTGGAATTTCTCACATTTCTGCATAAAAAAAATAGTGTCTGCATTAACTAAAACCACCCAAACAGTCATAGGCTTTCATATTTTAATGAGGATAGCATGCAAACAATGACATAAGGCTATAAAATAAGTACGTGAACCCTGCGCGTAAGGAGACTTGAAGAGCAATTGAAAGCAATTTTTACCCAAAATTTGAAGTCAGTTGTGTGCCCAATCACTGATGAGTGGTTTAAAGCTGCCGTGCCCACTTCAAAACACACACATGCTAAGAAATGTCTTGATGGAATGCATTGTCTGATGTGCATCATGGCTCGGTCAACAGAGCTGTCTGAAGACCTAATATCAAGGATTGATGATTCGTATAAAGCTGGGAAAAGATACAAAAAATATCTCTAAAGTCTGGATGTTCATCAATCGACATTCAGAGAAGTTGTCTAAAAATTGGCACTGTTGCTTCTCTCCCAATTAGTGGCTGTCCACCAAAGATGACGCCAAGTGTTCGGCGCAGAATACTCAGAGAGGTAAAAAAAAGAACCCTATAGTGTCTGCTAAAGATCTACAGAAATCACTGGCACAGTCCAATATCTCTGTGAACACATTTACTATATGTAAAACTATGGGCAAGAATGGTGTTCAAGGGAGGACTCCACAGAGAAAGCGACTGCTGTCCAAAAAAACCAAAAACAAAAAACATTGTTGTTCGTTTAATGTTCGCAAAAATGCACTTGGACACTCCACAGAGGTTTTGGCAAAATATTTTGTGGACTGATGAAACCAAAGTTGAATTGTGTGGGAGTAACATACAACTTCATGTGTGGGGGAAAAATGGAACAGCTCACCAACATCAAAGCCTCATCCCCACCGTGAAGCATAGTGGAGAGAGCAACATGATTTAGGGCTGTTTTGCTGCCACAGGGCCTGGACAACTTGCAATCATTAATGGAAGAATGAATTCAAAAGTTTAATCAGGATGTTTTGCATGAAAACCCGAGGCTGTCTATCAGGCAGTTGAAGCTAAAAGAGGATGGATGCTGCAACAAGAGAATGATCCCCAAACACAGAAGTAAATCAACTTCGGAATGGTTTCCAACGAACAAAATACACGTTCTGGAGAGGCCAAGTCAAAGTCCAGACTTGAATCCCATTGAGATGCTGTGGCATGACCTAAAGACAGCGGTTCATGCCAGATATCCCAGGAATATGACTGAACTACAGCAGTTTTGTAGAGAAGAATCGGCCAAGATTAGTCCTGATTGATATGCCAGACTGATCTGCAGCCACAGGAAGCGTCTGTTTGAAGTTATTGCTGCCAAAGGGGCCCCACAAAATATTAAATGTGATAGTTCACTTACTTATTTTCCCCCCTTCTGTCATTGTTTGCATACTATCCTCATTAAAATATGAAAACCTATAAATATTTGGGTGGTTTTAGTTAAAGCCAACACTGCTTTTTTTATCTGTGTGATTTTGACAAAGAGCAGATCACATTTGATGGTAATTTTATGCAGAAATGTGAGAAATTCCAGTATGACTATAGCTGGCACTTTATACGTTGTTTTTTCTATTTATACTATTACTGTAAGTCATCTTAAAAATTTCACAGAACATAACTCTAAAACAAATCACTAATATTTCAGAAACTAATTTGAAGTACAGTAAGCATCCATACTTCTACAAAAAAGAAGACTGCAATTAACTCCAAAAAACTCACCTATGTTAACCTCGTCGTCAGTCTCGGCGTCGCCAAGGCACTCAAACTGGAACTCCTGCAGCGATTGGGAGAACTTCTGGACAGCGGCAGAAAGATCTGGACAACGATACAACCAAGAAAGCCTCAAAACCAGGAAAATGAATACGAATTGCTTTAACATATTGTCTAATTGTTACATGAAGTACAAAAGTGTTTACTTTTCATTGATCATCGTTCATGAACATTTAATTGTTTATTGAACTAAACGAGTAGTCTCCAAAAAAGCTCTAATGACTTATGCCTGTATAGGAAGACTGTAAGAAAATGTCATTGTTAGCTAATGATTTATGGCTCCCTAAGCATCTCTCTGATTAGTATGAAATTGTTTATTGACAAATCAAACTATAATTTCAGAAGATTAGCGATACAGTTACAAATTGTAATTATCATGAAGATCATATTTAGTCTTTCAGTTACTGTAATAATTTTTAACACACATAAACCTGATATGATAAAAGGCACTCTTCTAAGTCCAATATGTCGAACTATTTCATGTTAAAGATTGGTCTAAATGACAGTGTGTTTTTCCATGTGGTTTTTTTTTTTTTTATATATATATATTACGTGATTACAATCACGTCCTCGTGCTGATTTGAAGTATGCAAGTACCCACTTTCTTTGTTCGTCTTTCACGCCCACTATAGACCCTACCCACGTGACGTCACAACTCCTTCCTCCTGACTGGTGGCGCCCAATTGTCCGTCAACATATCATGTTTCCCTGTTACGGCTACGTACATTCCTCCTATTTACGACGTGTTTTTCTGCTCGTTAACATTAATAATCAAAATGGTGAAGGCGTGTGTGGCGGTCGGTTGCAATAACAGAGAAGATAGACGGAGAAGACGGAGAGACTTGAAGTTCTACCGGATTCCGAGAGACCCGGAGAGAAGAGAGCGAGATGGGCTGCTGCAATTCGACGAGAAAACTGGGCTCCAAACGATTACCACAGATTATGTAGTAGTCATTTTATATCTGGTAAGATGCATTTAATATATATTTAGAGGGTTTTGGGCTGACAACCACAATTAAGATCATTGCTAGGCTAATCGCCGACAACATACACGTATGTATGTAGTGAGAGTGCTATCGCTAAACCATATAAACATTAAAAGCCCTAACTCCATTGACAAACGACATGAAATACATTAGCCTTGACAGTGGATGTTAGCAATAACAAAAGATTTTGAATTGAAAATTTCGTAACTCACCTTTCCAAGCACAAAATAGATTCCTGCCGAATTTTCGTGGACGAGGACCTGTTTCACCCAACCAGCAACGAAGTATTTATAAGCCTCCAAGCTCTTAAAGTTTTTCAAACTTTCGTGAGAATAGGCTGATTTTGTGTGGACAAGATAGTTGTACAGTTCAGGGTAGCTAGCAGATGTCAGGCAAATACGGGTGAGACAGCGGGTCAAAAAACATCGATTTAGGCATCAAATATGGATCTGGCGAATGGATAAACTGAAGCTTTTCCACATAACGCCTTTTATGCAACGCATCAAGTGAGTTTACGGCATCCGAAAGCACCGGGTCTTCCATGAAATGCATTATAAATTGCTCGATCAATTGAGACCATTGATAATACAGACACAAAATGACGGACAAGTGGGCGGAACCATACAGCGAGCACGTGATTTTGTGACGTCGGTGGGTAGGGTCTATAATCAGGAGCTCTGAACAGACGGCATACGTTATATAAAGAATACATTATTTAAATTTCTACATGTGCAATGGACTCATCGAAAAACCATGCCCCCAAATCCAGAAAGTCAGACATCTAGCCATATATTTGCATAGGAATGCTATGTGGTCGTGACTTAAAACATCATTTAACTTTAAAATACCCAAAACTAGAGATGTCCCGATCGATCGGCATCCTGATCAATCGGGTCCGATCCCGTCATTTTCAAAATTTTGGAATCGGCAAAAAAATATCGGCCATGCCTTTTTTTTTTAATATATAGATATATATATATATATACATATATATATACATATATATATATATATATATATATATATATTTTTTTTTTATTTATTTTTTTTTTTTAATTAAATCGTTTTCTAATTCTATTTAACATTACAAACATAATATGTGCCACTCATCCAGAGTCTTTAGTTTAGGCTTAAGGTAGGGTTATCAAATTTATCCCGATAACGGCGGAAATTTTTTTTTTTTTTACAAATGTATCACGCATTGCACGGCTCACTCACGTACTGACGCGCTCAATCTGTAATGCCGCCGTTTTACCTACAGTGGGGAGAACAAGTATTTGATACATTGCCAATGGGTTTTCCCATTGGCAGTGTATCAAATACTTCTGATTGTGCCAGGTGGGACAGTGATCGCTGGGATGGTCCTTACTGAAGAACCTAGCGACGCCAGTCCCCCAGGCCATCAGTCCACAACCGGAATGGCGATGCAACCTACTACGAAGCTGCCCAACCTTGAGATGAATGTCCGTCAGGAGTCAGCAAGGAATGAAAACTGCGACGAGGATTAAGTCGACAAGAGGGGGGGTGGCGGACACAGCCTACCATCAGTCCTCAGCTATCCCCTATCCTCTGGATCGAATCAACGGAATAAACTAATTACTGAATTATGAACTAATCTACTGGATCTAATCATCATAACGAGCACATTGCCACGATCGACAATGGACTATTGGGAAAATAATCAGAGGGGATGGTTATTATAAAAAATAATAATAATAATAAATAAATAAATAAAAACTTGTAAGCACTACAAAATCTGAATGTCAAATTACGATATTTGATATTTTCTGCGTCCTATATGGTATACTGGGGACGAGTTTCAATAAGCTTCGGCTTCTCCCGTCAGCCCTTTTCTTTTTGGGTTGAATTAATTGTTAACACATATAAATGCTGTATGTTTGGATTTGTCATACCTGAAGGGAAAATAAATACATAAATAAATAAATAAATAAATAATAGAGAGTAAGCATCAATAGTGGCTATTTGGGGCAATTGAAATTTCCTCATTCCTAAAAAGGTAGCCATCAAGCTAGAGCTATGCATGGCTAAACAGCCAGTTGGCGGCGCTGTGTCAAAGTGTTTGTGTGCCACAGCGTATGAGGAGAATTTTAAGAATCATCTCCTTAATTGAACTATTGCAAAACCACGCACCCAAATGACAAAGTTCGGTCACCTAGCCGTATGGCGGCTTGTCACACACCATGGTCAGCAGCCGATGTAGGAGGAAGCGCCTGTGTTTGGGCAGCTATGTGCTCCCGTCTCCCGCCAGTTCTCGAGACTTCCACCCCACTCGGCCCTCTTAGCATGCCCGCCTAGAGAGCGCTATACCCGGCTTGGGCTCGGGCAGCCACGTGCTCCGACGTCGGCCGGTTTGTCCACCGAAAATTCGCCATTTTTGGCATTCAATCCCCTGCTACATCCCAGGCAACGAGTACCCCTGCCGGGGCCGCAGCAGGGCAACAACAAGCTGAAACTTGCTCGCCGCCAGGGGCTGGCCGATTGGTGAAGGCAAGCACGTGGCATGAGTTGGGGTAGTTTTGTGTGATTTTTCATGTTCAAAAGGCGAGGAAGAGACTTGGAAGAGCCACTGAGTTTGGGTTAGCATGTAGCCTAGCTCTCATCCTCCTCTTTTGTTAACACTCTTTCCTCTTTCTCAGAGTCCCTGGCTGGGAAATGACAAGAGCCGGACTAACTCCGTTGGCACAACGTTGGAGGTTTAAAAAATTGGCAGTTTTGACCATTATGCAGTAATTTAGCCCCGTCGAACTTGATAAATGCTTTTTTATGTTTCATATACCATTTAGCACAATACCGTTATTTGTCAGTTATTTGACCAGTGTTGTCACAGATTACTTGAAAAGGTAATTACTGATTACTGATTACACCTCAAAAAAGTAATTTAGTTACTTTACTGATTAAGTTACTTTACAAGTAATTCATCAGTCATTTTTTACCAATTTTTCAACTTTTGCCGCCTCAACAAAAGAATGACAACAGAAAAGTATCATCGCATGTACTTGACTATCCAATAATTGAATTGAATAAGATCGAATTTGTTCACATAAATCTTAGTCTTCAAGTTAGCGGAGGGTTAATTTTCTCTAATTTTCTCTTTTTCTCTTTCTGAATCTTACTCCTCCTCCAAATACGACTCAAACATATATGGGTGTATGTCACATACTTCCTTTGGAATCAACAATATCGTTCGAAAAATCCGCACTTGAACCAAAAACGCTTCCTCCTCCATTGGGCTCAATGCTAAATCTGCTGAAATCGCTCATTCTCTGACATCATCACCAAGATGGAGGTGCCAGAGCGCTATAATGACAGGAGGAGCTAAACGCCAGATTTAAATTTCTTGTCATCTGCACTTTGCCAAATTGTTGCAGAGAGTCGAATCATCTCAAAATATGATTTTAATTCCAATAATAATGCTATTTAACTTTTTCGTCATGTCACATGCACTTTAACATGACACCATTTCATCTTTGCTTGCTATGAAGTTTCTTGCAGAGCTCTTGACACCTTGTACCATTTACACCCTCTCACATCTTTTCCCAAACCTTCATTAGTGAGTGATTACGAAGCCAGTGTGCAGTTTCACACTATGTGATAATTGTCTTTCACATGCTGAAAGATAATTAAACAAGCAAAAGTGTATCTAGCAATGACTGTAGCAGAAGTTTACTTGTTCTATAACATGGAAAATTGTTTCTATGAAATTGACAGAGTAGCGTTGTGAATACATTTGAAAAACACACAGAATTCCATGATATACAGTGGGGCAAATAAGTATTTAGTCAACCACCAATTGTGCAAGATCTCCTACTTGAAAAGAGAGGCCTGTAATCGTCAACATGGGTAAACCTCAACCATGAGAGAGAGAATGTGGGAAAAAAACTCAAAATCACATTGTTTGATTTTTAAATAATTTATTTCCAAATTAGAGGGGGAAAAAAGTAAAGTTGCACCGATACCAGTATCGGCAGGGGGCGCCGATCCGACGTGAATTGATGGTATCAGTATCGACGAGTACCAACATTTAGGGCGCCGATACCATCTACTGGCATCACTTGGACGCAAATGTACTGTCCTCTCCACGTGAGCTAACTTCGCGAATCCCGATGCATGACAGTTGTATGTCTTTGTCTCGAAACTACCAAACGAAATTAACACCTTCGTTTTCAACATTAAGGATGTAAACTACAACGCATATCTGCGATGTTGCACTGCTCATCTAACATGGCATTCACAAGTGATTAGCATGCGTAAGCTAACGCCTGTTGTTGTAGCGCCGATGGGATCAGAAAGGTTAAGACCGTGGGAGACGAAGCAAACTCATGGTTTCATGATGAACAATGAGTGGCAAATTAAGAGCGGCGTACTTCAAAGTCGTTCTGTTTATGAAAGTCGAATGTCATATGCTGGTGTTGTGCAGTAATGAGCAGAAGTGACTTCTGTGGCCAGAAAACACTCTAGCGGCGCAGTGCGCACACTAGATATCATCAAATAGCAACCTAGATGTCCTATGTTAGATCCCATGCCAACTCTCGCGCGCACACACTAGATATCATCAAATAGAAACCTAGATGTGCTACATTAGATCCCATGCCATTAGCTGCGTGAGCCCAGAGTGACGCGTAGTCCATATACTACATTGATGAATTAGAAACCGCCATGACTGAATGGAAGTTAAGCAGGCCAAATCAATCCATACCAGTGACTATAGATAATGATGCAAATACTGTTAATTCAGTATGTTACAGATGGACTCGGACCACAAATAGGATGTTTTGCTTATATGGTAAATATAGCTGCTAAGAGAGCTGCAGCAATCAACAGTGTGCCCCACTTTACAAACAGTAAAGATTGTTCTCAGCACTTATATACAAAATTTCTACAGCTCAGTAAGAAGTAAGCACATAAATATTATGCACTAAAATGCTTGTTTATATGATGGCAGTTATTTTTGCTTGTTAGCAAATAAAAATAAATAAATAATAATAATAATAATAATAACAGTTCTATTTTCTGTTTCAGAGCATTAAATGTATTGAATTGTATCGAAAATCGTACCAAACCGTGACTTAACTGTATTGTTGCATCCCTTATACGTACATATATATATGTATTTTTTTTTTTCCCAAACAGAGTGGTATCGGAATGGTATCGGTATCGGCAGATACTGCACAGCCAGGTATCTGTATCTGTATCGGGCCCAAAAAATGGTATCGGTGCAACACTAGAAAAAAGTATTTGGTCACCTACAAACAAGCAAGATTTCCACAACCTTAGTCAGTCAAACTCCAAACTCCACTATGGCCAGGACCAAAGAGCTGTCGAAGGACACCAGAGACAAAATTGTAGACATGCACCAGGCTGGGAAGACTGAATCTGCAATAGGTAAAACGCTTAGTGTAAAGAAATCAACTGCGGGAGCAATTATTAGAAAATGGAAGACATACAAGACCACTGATAATCTCCCTCGATCTGGGGCTCCATGCAAGATCTCACCCCGTGGCGTCAAAATGATAACAAGAACGGTGAGCAAAAATCCCAAAACCACACGGGGGGACCTAGTGAATGACCTACAGAGAGCTGGGACCACAGTAACAAAGGCTACTATCAGTAACACAATGCGCCACCAGGGACTCAAATCCTGCACTGCCAGACGTGTCCCCCTGCTGAAGAAAGTACACGTCCAGGCCCGTCTGCGGTTCGCCAGAGAGCATTTGGATGATCCAGAAGAGGACTGGGAGAATATGTTATGGTCAGATGAAACCAAAATACAACTTTTTGGTAGAAACACCGGTTCTCGTGTTTGGAGGAGAAAGAATACTGAATTGCATCCGTAGAACACCATACCCACTGTGAAGCATGGGGGTGGAAACATCATGCTTTGGGGCTGATTTTCTGCAAAGGGACCAGGACGACTGATCTGGGTAAAGGAAAGAATGAATGGGGCCATGTATCGAGAGATTTTGAGTGAAAATCTTTTTCCATCAGCAAGGGCATTGAAGATGAGACGTAGCTGGGTCTTTCAGCATGACAATGATCCCAAACACACAGCTAGGGCAACAAAGGAGTGGCTTCGTAAGAAGCATTTCAAGGTCCTGGAGTGGCCTAGCCAGTCTCCAGATCTCAACCCCATAGAAAATCTGTGGAGGGAGTTGAAAGTCCGTGTTGCCCAACGACAGCCCCAAAACATCACTGCTCTAGAGGAGATCTACATGAAGGAATGGGCCAAAATACCAGCAACATTGTGTGAAAAGCTTGTGAAAAGTTACAGAAAACGTTTGGCCTCCGTTATTGCCAACAAAGGGTACATAACAAAGTATTGAGATGAACTTTTGGTATTGACCAAATACTTATTTTCCACCATGATTTGCAAATAAAATTCTTTAAAAATCAAACAATGTCATTTTCCGGGTTTTTTTCCACATTCTGTCTCTCATGGTTGAGGTTTAACCATGTTGACAATTACAAGCCGCTCTAATATTTTCAAGTGGGAGAACTTGCACAATTAGTGGTTGACTAAATACTTATTTGCCCCACTGTATATGAGAGTTACTCAGCCAGACCTCAGATTGAAAGCCTCTTTTGAGGCATCTACATTATAGTGAACGATGAGCGCTTGAAATGCGGCAAAGGCCGCCCCGAGTGCCGCTGAGAGCAACGTTTCCACAAGATGTATTACGCCGCTGACGCGCTCTCACTTTGTCTGTGAGGCTGCAGATTTTGGGATCAATACCTCGCTAGCAGTCTAAACGCGCTCGCAGGGCCATCAATAATGGATGATCTCTGAGCTCTGACATTCAGACAGGCGTAAACCTCACAAACAAACACGGGTGGCGTGTTGTATGCTTCTTGTAGAGTTTCTGGTAAAACAGAAGGACAGAATTCGGCATGTATTCACTGAAACAATAACACTGGTGGATTATTTGTGTTTTTTGGGTGTAATGTCTGTAAGTGACATCTGTCGCTACCGAATTGCGATGGATTGCTACTGCACATGTGTGAACAGACGTCACATCCCCTTGAGGGTTGATATATCCCATAGATACATAGATATATCCCTGATAGATTCAATGATAAACATACATTTGTCTTTTCTTTTTGAATTTAAAAAAAATCATGATTGAAAAATGATTTTGCCATAAATGAGGGCTCCCCAACTGCCATGCCAAGGACCAACCAGTACTCGTCTGTGGCGCATTTTCTACCGCGCCGCACAGAGATAATAAATAATTAATGACCGCATTCTGGCTGAATTAACTTTGGCCTGTGCCTCGTGACACATCAATACAGTTATGTGAAAAAATTAGGACACCCCATTAAATATTCAGTTCTTTCTTAAGCAATGTTTACATTTCAATGTCTGATCTTGTTTTTATGTTTCTCTAGAAAAGGTAAACAACAAAAATTAACATTGTTTTACTCATTAAACCAAATACAGTGGGGCAAATAAGTATTTAGTCAACCACTAATTGTGCAAGTTCTCCCACTTGAAAATATTAGAGAGGCCTGTAATTGTCAACAAGGGTAAACCGCAACCATGAGCGACAGAATCTGGAAAAAAAAAAATCCAGAAAATCACATTGATTGATTTTTAAAGAAATTATTTGCAAATCATGGTGGAAAATAAGTATTTGGTCAATCTCAAAAATTCATCTCAATACTTTGTTATGTACCCTTTGTTGGCAATAACGGAGGCCAAATGTTTTCTGTAACTCTTCGCGAGCTTTTCACACACTGTTGCTGGTATTTTGGCCCATTCCTCCATGCAGATCTCCTCTAGAGCAGTGATGTTTTGGGGCTGTCGTTGGGCAACACGGATTTTCAACTCCCTCCACAGATTTGGGGTTGAGATCTGGAGATTGGCTTGGCCACTCCAGGACCTTGAAATGCTTCTTACGAAGCCACTCCTTTGTTGCCCTTGCTGTGTGTTGGGGATCATTGTCATGCTGATAGACCCAGCCACGTCTCATCTTCAATGCTCCTGCTGATGGAAGGAGATTTTCACTCAAAATCTCTCAATACATGACCCCATTCATTCTTTCCTTTACACCATGTCCAAAGTCCGGCCCGGGGGCCAAATGCGGCCCGTGGTCAAATTTAATCTGGCCCCCAGCCAATGTCATAAAATCAATAATATATGGCCCGCACACAGACTTAATAAGCAGTCAGCAGTACTGCTGCCAGCATATAAAGTAGCTTACACACTAAATGCTATTGCTCATTTACCCACTAAAAGGCAGGAGCACTCCAAGCAACATTACCAATGTGACCCTTCCAATTTTCTAAAATGGTGATCAGCATCATAAAAAAGAAAGTTGACTGCGACGGCCAACGCTTCAAAGATAGGTGCAAAGTGGACTATTTCTTCACTAAAATACGCAACAACTACGTTTGCCTCATTTGCAAAGAGACAGTCGCTGTTTTTAAAGAGTTCAATATGAGGCGATATTACCAAACAAGACGCGCTGACATGTACGAAAAGATTACAGGGAAGATACGCAGCGAGAAATTGAAGCAACTTGAAACTAGCTTAATTTCACAGCAGCAGTATTTCGCAAGAGCCTGAGAGTTGAAAGAGAATACCACAAAGGCTAGTTGCGAGATTGTTAAAATGATTGATTAAAAAAAAATAATAAGGCAAATGTGACACACAACATGGCTTGCTAAAATTTGCTTAAATATATTGTTCTACGTAAAGGACATCAGCCAAGGTCGGCCCCCCACATCTTTACCACACCAAATCTGGCCACCTTTGCAAAAAGTTTGGACACCCCTGCTTTACACAGATCAGTCGTCCTGGTCCCTTTGCAGAAAAACAGCACCAAAATATGATGTTTCCACCCCTATGCTTCACAGTGGGTATGGTGTTCTTCGGACGCAATTCAGTATTATTTCTCCTCCAAACACGAGAACCGGTGTTTCTACCAAAAAGTTATATTTTGCTTTCATCTGACCATAATACATTCTCCCAGTCCTCTTCTGGATCATCCAAATGCTCTCTAGCGAACCGCAGATGGGCCTGGACGTGTACTGGCTTCAGCACGGGGACACGTCTGGCAGTGCAGGATTTGAGTCCCTGGCGGCGCACTGTGTTAATGATAGTAGCCTTTGTTACTGTGGTCCCAGCTCTTTGTAGGTCATTCACTAGGTCCCCCCGTGTGTTTCTGGGATTTTTGCTCACCGTTCTTGTTATCATTTTGACACCACGGGGTGAGATCTTGCATGGAGCCCCAGATCGAGGGAGATTATCGGTGGTCTTGTGTGCCTTCCATTTTCTAATAATTGCTCCCACAGTTGATTTCTTTACACCAAGCGAAGAGTGAAGAGTTACAGAAAACGTTTGGCCTCCATTATTGCCAACAAAGGGTAGGGTACATAACAAAGTATTGAGAGAAACTTGTGGTATTGACCAAATACTTATTTTCCACCATAATTTGCAAGTAAATTCTTTAAAGGGATCCTCTATTTTTAAGACAAGTAATTCTTAAAAGATAAATGTTAGTATGAGTTATAATAATTTGATATTAAAACCCCTCTTAATGTCCCGAAATTCCAGCGTGTCACTCGTCAGTTCTACCCTTCCTATTTGAACCAGATCTGAAAAGTGAAGAGCAGGACAGCACTGTACGTCGTTCACAAGACGAGCTTCAGGGAAAAATGCGTGCAGCAAATACCTGATAAGACAAAAGTTGGGCAAAAGTCTCAATGACAACAGAGCGAGAGAGCTTATGCTGTTGGGAATTCCGGTTGGGAGCGAGAGTGTATGCTGTTGGGAACTCCGGTTTTATTAGCAGATATTCAAGGTAAGCATATTGCGTTTTCAAACTTATCCCAATATAATTATGTAGATTGCTAGCATCCAGAGCTGTCGTGTGCTTTACATACAGTACAGGCCAAAGAGCAGACCTTGTGTAATCCATGTCTTGTACATTGTAACGCGTGGTAGCCAGGATACATGTATAAAAGTACCAAAAAGGGGAGAAGCTTCCACTTATGCAAATTTATTCACAAAAAATAATATTTAATATTTCCACCTTGACCACTCTTCACTCGGGAGCTCAGCAGTACGCAAACACGCGTTCCCTGACGAACTCCAACATTGTTGTAAGGTCCACGTCAGAGTTACTGTCGTCACTGTAGCGTGCCATAGTGCTTTAATTACTTAGTATGATTTGGGGAAAATTCCCACGAAGAATAGTCAACATAAAAGATAGCAATAGTAATCCAAATCCGCGTTTTTTACTCACTCGAAGATCCAGGAATTAGACCGATCCCATGGCAATGTCGCAGCCGTCGATTCCACAAAATCGACTGATCCGAAAAGCCGCTGCGGGACCGACGAACCAAAAAAATGGACAGATCCGAAACCAATATTGCAGACGTGGTGGGACCGTCAGATCCTGAAAATAGACGGATCCCTTACTTGACTGAGGATCCAGGAAAAATGTTCGGGCGCCAGTTGTAACGCGTGGTGGGTAGGGTACGTCCATACAGGGACCAAAAAGGGGAAGAAGCTTCCACTTATGCACATTTATTCACTAAAAATAATAATTCCACCTTGACCACTCACTTCACTCCCCTTGTTTCCATTTGACTGGAAATTGCATCCAAAAGCAGCACATCGTGGCATTTTACTTCGCGAGTTTAGGCAGCAATAAGCAATTGTTGAACACGCTGCACATTTGGAAAGATCCCAATGACGTCATCACTGCGAGCCTGCAAACCATTGCGCCAACTAACGGTCAAAATATGGACTAAATATTATAAAATATTGCCATTGATTTAACATTTTATGTGTTTCTACCAACATATTTTCGCACAAGAGAACAATTGTGGTTTATTAGAGCCTACATGTATTTAAGTAAGAGGATCACTTTAAAAATCAAAAAATGTGATTTTCTGTTTTTTTTTTTCCACATTCTGTCTCTCATGGTTGAGGTTTACCCATGTTGACAATTACAGGCCACTCTAATCTTTTCAAGTAGGAGAACTTGCACAATTGCTAGCCGACTAAATACTTATTTGCCCCACTGTATCACCATTTTTGATATTTTGTCACACCCCTATATGCGAGCCTTGAAAGCTTGGACAAAAGGCTCTCACACCGCTTGTCACCAATTCAGCATAATTTCTTCTCCACATGAATTTTCCAGTAAAATGATTGATCTCAGCATGAAGTCAACAAGAAGGAAAGGCCTAACTGGTATACAGCGACAAACACAAGAGGTCCCATTAGCTTATCTTCTGCAAGGCTGCAGGGAAATAAGGGCTAAAACCACCAAATGAAGCGGCCACTCTGAAGTGTTGCGTGCCAAGTAGAGATGTCACGGCTCCCCAGATAGCTCATCTTCATCTCGTCTGACAGAGGAGCGAATTTGGTGTGCTACACTTTTTATTATATGTGGCGAAAAGAAGCTGTGGCGAGCGTGGAGGAGTAATAAGGAAGAAAAAAAAAGAGGTAGGTAAGATATTCAAGGACTACATGGACTTACAGAGAACACGAAGCCTGCCATGTGGAGCAACATGATGAAAGCATCTCGCTTCTGTAAAATGAAGCATTTTGCTCTCATTAGAAGATCATCCAGGATCCTAAAATAGCCGCATCTAATTTTATTATGCTCGACAAGCATTTGATGGAGCCCAGCGTGTGATTATTTTGTGCTGAAATGATCCTTCAGCTCTGCGGGGGTCCGGAGCGAGAACAATATTAGCCACGGGGGCATCTTTGTGAGCAGGTATAATCACAAATAGATGTTCTCGGCTTTCCAATGGCGTGGCTATGTCAGTTAGCAGCCGGAGTATGAGATGCCGCTTCGCTGCGCCTCGGGGGACCGCAGCAATTTCATCTCCTGGGCAACAGCATGCATGGAGGCCGTGCCTGTCAGAACTCGCCTCATGCTCCCTCAGTGTTGAAATTCGGATTAAAAAGACAGCTACTCATTTTCCAAAATGTGATACTACTACAAGGGATGTTCTGATGCCATAATTTTGCACACCTGATTTTGAGAATCTGCCGATACAGACTGCCAATCCGATGCGGAATTTTTATTTTGAACAAAACTTCCAAATATGTTATACAGTACTGTACTGTTTACAGTACTTCCTCTTCTTCCGGGAGTGTTGTAGAGTATAAAATGTATCTATTTTTGTTTTCTTTTGGCAAGGCCACTGTACTTCTGCAATAGTTTGTTACTTTTTAGCCCTTGAAAAATAAAGTACACTGCCCAAAACATTTTGTTTCCTTGTGCACTGCCCGACAGGAAGCTAACATTCAATGTCCTTCAATAAAACACAAGGCTTGATCTTTTCTTTTTTTATATGAAGTAATTCGTTTACGGTTTTGAAACTGTAACAAAGAAACATGCCTGCAGTCAACACAACTGCACAATACACGCCGGTATAAAAATACCATGTAGACACTAGGGATGTCCCGATCCAGGTTTTTGCTCTTCCGATCCGATACCGATATTATTTTGCACTTCCGATCTGATACCAATACTGGCCGATACTGATACCGGCCTATCTGAGCATGTATTAAAGTTTAAAGTTATTTAGCCTCCTTACTTAGTTGTCAGACTCATGTTGAAAAGGGTTTTAGTACTCTTGATAACAACTAGCCAGCTGAATTAGGTGAGTTTGAATAACACACAATGGTTGGTAACAAGAAACTCAGCTGTTTATTCAGTGACAAACACAAAACATTAAAAATAACAAACAGAAATGGCATAGTCAGTCAGTAAAACGTGCAAATAATATTGTTGACTGTCTTAAAAAAGCAAAACACACAAACAACGTCAGTGGAAAATCCCACAAACCCCCCAAGCTATTAGATGCTTTTAATGTTTCGTGCATTAGTTACAAAAAATGTATAAAAAGCCTCTCAGGTTTAAATAAACGACTATTTCAGTATCAAGTTAACATTTCAAAACTAAATAAAATACTCAAGTCCCCATTCTGTATCAGCAGATTTAAACTACATTCAATTCATTTAAAATTGCTCCCGTTATTCCATAATTTCCCTTCTGTCTACTTCCGACATGTGAAAGTTTTAAAACTGTTTTGAAGATAGATTCAAGTCAAGATTTTGCCGATTTAGGAATATTTTAGATAAAAAGTGAATTAGGTTAGCTTGGAAGGTTCATTACAACAGCCTACTAGGAAAGTCTTCTGCTTTAAGATGGCGGCTGTTTACTAACGCATCTAGTTTTCAATACTTCAATGTTGCTAACGCCGTCGAGTCTGTCATCTTGCATCTAGTTCTATATACATATGAAATCTATTATCTACAGTAAAACGACGTTGACGTAGTTTGTAGCGGCTGTCAGCAGCAGTCAGGTATTGTTGTGTTTTTTATCTAGTGGCATGAGTTGAGCTAAAGCCGTGAGTTGAGCATTGGCATTACCCGGGTCTATGACAAGCATGATGTTTACTCTCGGGACGCAATGCGGTCCGTTTCTCATTGCGTCCCGAAGACCGCGCTGTGTATTAGTTCCGCTTTACTTGACATATTTCAATAATCGGAATTTGGATCTTTGTGACTCGTTCTCGAATCTTCCACGGCCGAATCGCTCAAGGATGTAATGAAGGCTGGGCATGTTGTACCGTGGTTCTAAGTGTTGGATGGTGCGTCTTTACTCACGAGAGATAATGGCTCGTCATCCAGAATGAATTCTTCGGCAATGACTCTTGTTATTCCCTGGGCTTTGGGACTGTCGAGTGCCAGTTTGTCACGTATAGCAAAAGTTTCTGCCAGTGTTAGTTGCGTAGGACCTTTCTTTTTGTCTTCGGTTTTCTTAACATACTCCTCATATTGTTTGTGGTGGTATTTCGCTAAATGCTTGATTAGGTTGGTTGTATTAAAACTAGGGCTGCAGCTATCGAATATTTTAGTAATCGAGTAATCGACTGAAAATTCTATCGATTAATCGAGTAATCGGATAAAACAAATATATTTTTAGGTGAAGAGCAATTATACATATACATGAGAAAACAAGACATTTCATCTAATCTTGAACCATTTTCAGTCAATCAATGTCTTTATTTTCGTTGTATATTGTTGAAAACAGCCAACAATTGCATCTCAGGTGTAACTAGAATTAAAAAAAAAAAAAAGACTAATTAACTGCTTTCACTCAAAAAACTTTTAGATCTTATTAATATATATATATATATATATATATATATATATATATATATATATATATATCTTACCTAAAAATGCCATTACGCTTGATAACACACATCACTTAAAAGTTAGGATTTTTTTCCCACGTGTTTCAATTGAATTTCTCTTTGTGTCAAGCCATTTTTAAGTTCTAGTTAAGTTTTAAGTTAGTCTAAACTGTAAGTCCTGATAGGATTTTGAGTTTTTGCAGTGTTCAAAATAAATGTATGATACAGGCTGTATTGGAGCACATTAGGGACCAGTGCTACTTGGTGTTTTATCCAGCAATGACTACTGAGCTAAAATTGATAGTTAGCATGATTAAGTTTTTATTTTACACCCTCATCACTCCACAATGCTATGTTATGTTAAAGCCTGTAGTAAGACACGTTAGCCACGCATCGGCAGTGGTCATAATTAATTGAAACCTAGCCCTCCGCAGGGCTAACGTTCCGTGAGCTAGTAGCGACAGTAACGTTAATCTCATTTATTAGCGCTTAGCGCTCTTTATTAGCGCTCCTTATTAGCGCTTAGCGCTGTACTGCTTTAAGATGGCGGCAGTTTACAAACGCTGCCCAGACGCGGCCGAGTCTGTCATTGTGCATCTAGTTCAACATACATGTGATCTCTATGAGACGCGCCAGACACTGCCTGTTACCAATGTAGCATCGTGCGGGCTAGTATTTAGCAACGTCGGCGTCGTTTGTGGCGGCTGTCGGCTGCGGTAAGGTTGTTGTTTTTTTTCCCTTCTTCCTCTCCGCACGTGACAGCGCGTTGCCCCGCATTAAAAGTAGTCCGAGCAAAACGTGATGCTTAGAGCTGTCAAAATAAACGATTACTCGAGGTGAATAAAATTACTCGGATCAGTTTTTAAACTCGAGTTACTCGAGTTGCTCGAGTACTCGTTTCAGCTCTAATTAAAACTTCTTACAGCTTTACCACTACGCTTGACTTTATTGTGGCATATGTTGCACTCTGCCTCTTCGTCTTTGTCGTCCTTTAAGGTGAAATGATCCCACACAGCTGACATTTTTACCGATAGTCTCTCGGTAAATTGGGAGACGGTAATGTAGTGTGTTGAAGGTGTGCCGTAAAATGCGGACCGGATTTTAGGGAAACCGAAGCAAAAACTGGAATGGATTATGTAAATCGGTGCCCTGGAAAACATGGACAGGATTAAAAAAAACAAAAAAACTGGATCGGAATTCTGGATCGGAATTTTTCCGTGTCGGCCGATCCGATACCGATGCGCATTTTTTTGCCCATATCGGCGTTCGATCCGATCCAAATATTGGATCGGGACATCTCTAATAGACACCATACTTCACTTGAGCTTCAAGCTATAAGTATAGGTTAGCTTCCATAAAACAGGACTTATTAACAAATTTTGTTCATATAGCTTTTTCCCAATAACACACATATACTGCATATTAAGAGGTTGGTATAGATGTAAAATACTTACAGTACTTACAATACTTACTACATACAAAGTTAATTCGTTCCAGGACCTTCTTTGTAAGTCGAGATGGTAGTATGTCGAGCACGATTTTTCTATAAGAATACCTTATAATTCCATTCATTCGTTCCACAGCTCGAAAACCTACACTAAATCCTTAATAAATACTGCTGGGACTATTACAAAGGGCAAATACACATAGTATAAAAAAATAAATGAAAATCAGAATAATACTGTATACTAAATAATAATAATTCCTGTAATAATGTAACGAATCGGGTTCTAATGTAGCAGATGTGTTTTGCCTCCGGTACCTGAACGCACCGGTGAGAGAGGTGAGGTAGGGAGTTTACTTTCTCTTTTAATGTCTTGTTGCTGGCGTCAACTGCGGCATACAGTAGGCATGTTGTGTTGCACAAGTTCTGAAATACCGTATTGGCCCGAAAATAAGACAGTGTTTTTTTGCATTGAAATAAGATTGAAAAAGAGGGGGTCGTCTTATATTCTCAGTCTAGACATTATACCCATTCACGACGCTAGATGGCGCCAGATATCATTGAAGCGATGTTCTGTCATGACAGATCTCAGCTACTCTCCCCATTCACGACGCTAGATGGCGCCAGATATCACTGAAGCGATGTTCTGTCATGACAGATCTCAGCTACTCTGAAGTTTAACCAGTTGTATTATTTTATTGCAATATTTTTCCTTATTCAGATTTGTTTCAAGACTACAGTTACAGTTAGACTTCACTTTGATGGTTAATGCAGTTATTGCAATTTTGTTGTTTTATCACAATAGATTGGTTTGTTTACATTTCAAAAACCAGAAGCCATTCATTGACGAATGTGATTGCACTTTAGTTTACGGTACATATTTAAATGTTCAGATATTAAGATTTGAATGAGGCAAAATAGCATGCTTTTTCTCTCAAATATATTGTTATAATCATTTGTTTCATATGTACTGTAATTATTTTCTGTATGAAAATTAATTTAGTGTTCAAAAAGTCTTTTTTCAAACTTGAGTGTTAAAAAAGAGGGGGTCGTCTTATAATCAGGGCCGTCTTATATTTGGGCCAATATGGTATATGATTAAAAACCTGACGAAGCTGGCGATTTTTTTGGCGATGTTACCACAATAATAATTGTCACCTTAACTTATAAAGACTGGCGAACGGAGGTCAGAGGAGGACGTCGAGATCGTAAACATTCTACAGCCGTATGGTCGAGCCAATTCACGGACACGCACACAACGCTCATATTTTTCTGTAAGTTCCATCTTCATTTCAATGGTAAGTGTCACCTTTTTCTTTTTTTTTTTTTTTTTTTTAATCACCTTCACTCAATTTCTTGGAACCCATGTTGATTAATCTCACAAGAAAATCCGCCGTGCGTCCCTCTTTGCGGGAAACAAAGAAACTGCGGCGCTGTCATAAATCCATCCACCCATCAACCGGCCTTCAGGGATTGCAAGAGGGGACACACCACCTACCCCACAGGGTGGAGCCGGGCCGGGACTGTATGGCCCCGTCCCAACTCTTCCCGGAGAAATGAAAGAGTATTTACAGTGCTGAAGTGAGGAGTGCGTGAGTTAAGAGGCAGGTTCCCGCGGGCGTGGCCCCATCCACCAGAACCACCGGCCGCAGGGCGGGAGAAGCGCCAGGGCCCCGATCAACCCCCACCCTAGACCACCCGCGGCGCACCCGCAACCGCCAACCCCTCCCCCCGCCGCCCGAGCACCCACCCCACACCCCGAGCAGGCACTATGCCAAGCGCGGGAGACCAGGGGATGTCCACCCCACTGGCAAGGGACAGCAAGCCCCACCCAAGGCCCCGCGGGCCCCAAGAGGAAGCCGCGGTCCAGAGAGGCAGACAGGGCCGGAGACAGACCAAGGGGACGGAGGCACAAACCCCCCCAACCCACCCCCGGGCCGGGGGGGGGTGCGGTATGACACCAGGGGGCACCTCCCCGGTACATGGTACAAGGAGACGCCGCTACGGCCGGGCCGTCCCGGTAGGAAACTATGGCAGCCGCCTACACCACCCAACCCCCACTCCGGCCGGCCGGGGAAGGGCCGCGGCCCCGGACCGGCACCCGTGCGGCACCCCCACCCACCTGCGAGACCAGCGCGCGCCCGACGGGATTCACGCATGACCAAACGCAACTAGACAAGGCCAGGACCGGCGACGGGACGGCACAGGGTAGGACGCCGACAGGCTATGAAGAGTGCAAGTAAGTGAGCCTGTGCTCCAATGAATTATTATGACCACAAGGTGGCAGTAATGTACTGTAAAATGTCAACTGGCTGTTAACACCGGCGACTCTCGCCGGTACTATAAGTTTTTTTGTTTTTTTAATTAAAAACCTGATCCCGATCCTCTAACTAAACGGGCCAATAGGCACAATTTCCGATCACATGATCAGATCGGGGACATTCCTAGATAGTTCAGCTTGTTTGGACTCCACTTGTGGTGAATGCAGTTACCTCAATATGATTTGAAAATGTACACACCAAATATACAAGGTCCCGGAGTTGACGGTGTGTGTCAGAGCACAAACTAAGCATGAACTCAAAGGAATTAGGGGAACTATGGCTCAGGATTCTAACTAATTACCTGAATATCACTGACAGACCTGCAGTATTCATCAGCAGTAGGGGGAGAATCTTCTAGAAAGACAAACATCTTTACAGCAAATTGCCGATCAGCATATAGTCAGACTGGTAAGACAGAAGTCACTCCTTATAGTCAACGCATCATAGCAGCCTGTCTGCCTGGAGTTTTCCCAAAGCCCCAGGAAGACTCTGACCATGTGAGACAAAATTATCAGCTCTGAGACAAAGACAGAAGGAAAGATTGAACTCAGTCTTGTCCTGTTTGTTAGATTCTAGGTAATGCTCATCATCTGGCCAAATATCCTTGTTCGTTTCTTTTTTTCTTTTTTTCCTTCCTAATGTCATTGTATAATACTTTCCTGCCTTTTATTTACTATGTGCCATGTTTGTCTTTGTTGTAAAGCACTTTGGGGACCTTGCAGGTTTTGTAAAGGGCTATATAAATACATTTGATTGATTGATTGATTGATCTGGCCAAATATCATTCTGTGGAGATATTTTTAGTGGCAGAAACTGAGAAATTTCACCGATTTAAAACTATTCCAGAAGGCTTTTGAACTCGAATAAAACAGATTTTCTTTCAATGACAATGACACTATTCTTAGCTAGAGGCTAGACTTCAACCATTTAGCCCTATTCCAAACTGAGGGAGTCTAAGAGATGCTGCAAAGTGTTCAAAGCTCATGGCATGAAAGACTTTAGACTGGAAGTGTGTTCAAATGTGCATGAAATTTTTTTCCGAACAAAGGCATTGACGACTTAAGCTAATGAGATTTAATTTTGCAATTCTCAATCCATTGGTAGTGGTGATCAAGACCACGTCAAAGACATTCCCACGACTCGACTGAAAACACAAATCACTAAGACGTCCGGGAGTCAAAACCAAAGCAAAAACTGAAACAAGACAAACACAGAGGCTACAACGAAAAAAGATCAAGCCTTAAGGGTGTAGAGACTAGGGGTGCACGATATCCATTTTTTGAAACCGATACCAATATCGATAACTTCCTGCTCTTAAAAGCCGATACCGATAACCGATAATAAATATATAATTTTTTAAATGTATAACCTGAGTTTTTGAACACCTGGAGGTTTAAAAAATATGTGGGTGATTCAGCATAGATTTGCCTTTGATTTCACCATAATGACATGAACAAAACAGTGCGTTTCACTTCTGCACTGCCCAACAGCCAGCTAAAAATGAATGCACTTCCATAAATCACAAGGCTTGGTCTTTTCTTGCTTTTATGGGAAGACACTCGTCTTAATATAGTGAAAGTACAACAGAAAAATACACATATTCAGTACTCAATATACAACAAACTGCACAATACACTTACAGTATATACACAACTATTATAGAACCTACTCACATGACGTCACAACCACGCCCCCGCGCCATATTGTCCGTCAACTCGTCGTGTTGATGCATTACCGCTACGTAAATTCCTCCTATTATGGCGTGTTTTTCTGCTCGTTAACATTAATAATCAAAATGGTTAAGGCGTGTGTGGCGGTCGGTTGCAATAACAGAGAAGATCGATGGAGAGACTTGAAGTTCTACCGTATTCCGAGAGACCCAGAGAGAAGAGTGAGATGGACTGCTGCAATTGGACGAGAAAACTGGGCTCCAAACAATTACCACAGATTATGTAGTAGTCATTTTATATGTGGTAAGATGCCTTTAATATATATTTAGAGGGTTTGGGGCTGACAACCACAATTAAGATCATTGCTAGGCTAATCGCCGACAACATACCGTTTCAAATTCAAGATGCTTATTTCTTCCACCGTCTTTATTTTTTTAATAATATTTAGCTGGTAACAAGTGAAAGAAGCTGGCCTCGTCTACGGACCATCGGTTAAACAGGGGTGTCCAAACTTTTTGCAAAGGGGGCCAGATTTGGTGTGGTAAAAATGTGGGGGGCTACCTGGGCTGATTTACGTAGAACAATGCATTTAAAGAAATTTTAGCAAGCCCTTCTGTGTGTCACATTTGCTTTATTATTATTTTATTTAATTCATAATTTCAACAATCTCGCCTTTGTGGCGTTCTCTTTCGACCCTCGGGCTCTTGCGAAATACTGCTGCTGTGAAATTAAATTAGCTTCAAGTTGCTTTAATTTCTCGTTGCGTATCTTCCGCGACTGTCTCTTTGCAAATGAGGCAGACACAGTTGTGTATTTTATTGAAGAAATAGTCCAATATGCACCTATCCTTGACGCGTCGCAGTCAACTTTTTTTTTTTTATTGATTGTCGCCATTTTAGAAAATTGGAAGTAAAGGGTCACACGGGGTAATGTTGCTTAGAGTGCTGCTCTTAAAGTTTTTCAAAGTTTCTTGAGAATAGGCTGAGTTTCTGTGGACAAGATAGTTGTAGATATCAGGGTAGCAGATGTCAGGCAGAGACGGCGAAGACAGCGGGTCGAAAAACATCGATTTAGGCATCAAATATGGATCTGGCGAATGGATAAACTGAAGCTTTTCCACATAACGCCTTTTATGCAACGCATCCAATCAGTTTACAGCGTCAGATAACACCGGGGCTTCCATAAATGGCTCTATAAATTGCACGACTAATTGAAACCATTGAGAATAGGGCTAAACAATGACGGACAATATGGCAGCCGGATACAGCGACACGTCATTTTGTGACGTTGGTGAGTAGGGTCTATATGTATAGTATAGCACACTAACTTGAGCTACTAAAGCATTTGCTGGCTTCTATAACACAACAACTTATGAAGTTCCGTACATATGACCTTTCACCACAGAAGTAAACGTGTTGCACATCCATATGTTATAGTAAACATAAAATACAGGCGGAAACGTAACAGAAAGCATTCACGATTGTCAATGCTACCGCTAGACCCCGCAATGTGTAAGTGAATGAGTTTGTAATGTGAACCAGACTGTAACAAAAAATGGATGCAGCAAATTATTCTGACCAGCAGGTGGGAGCAATGCCCCGCAAATGGTCAACTGATTTCCAATACTAGTGCGTGTGTAAACTGTAAAACCAGCACAGTACATATTATCGGTCATATTAATGATGTTATTGGATTTATCGGGATGACGTCATAATTCCTATTATCGGACCGATAATTATCAGACCAATAATTATCGTGCACCAGTAGTAGAGACTAAGACAAAGATGGAAACAAGACCAAAACAAGACCAAGTCTTTTGGAGTAAAGACCGAAACCTCGACCATGAAAAAGAAACAATTTCAAGACCCGCAGCAAGACTAAGAGGAAAAAAACAAGACCAGAACAAGATACAGACCGAGACAAATACTAAGACTTCTGTAAGAAAACGCCAAGTCCTAGACCAAAACAAAGACTAAAACAAACCAGGACCGAGACCAAAGCCGAAACAAGATAAAAACCAAGTCCAGGGCTAATACTTTTGGGAGTTCAAAATATTATCTTCAACCAAGACGGGTCTCGAGTGCACAACATTTCATAATGTCAAGGAATGTTGTCAGTTGAATTTAGAGCTAAACGTGAATTTATTCCATTTTGGAATAGGTCTGGATTGGAACCACAAAGGGGAAAAAGAAGTGCTCTGAGTACTATCCGTCTTCTATCTACCTTCTTGTCTCTCATGAGAAAGTGGTCAAGGTGTTATTCTTCATTCACAACCAGACAAACACTATTCACGAGCAGTCTCCTACAAAGGTGAGAACACAAGCACAAAAGCATCCTGGAAACAATGAGCTTCTTTTTGTCCCGCCAACGCTCAATCCCCGGTTACATTGTGCAAAAAAAACACCATTTCATCACTGCTGATTGGGGGCGAAGAGGTTTTCCAAAGGGGAGGCTTTCTATTATCCTGCGCAGCTCCACAGGGGGGTGGGTGAAGAAACGTTGGAATGCATTGTGGCAATTTGATGGAAATGAAACAGAGAAGAAGACCGACTTCAGGTAACTCTTCATTGCGTAAGCCTGTCAGTCGCACAGCGGGGTCCAAAGACAAGCCTGTGAGATCATCAAGCGCATGCAATCTTTCTCACCATCTGCAGTCTGGGAAACAAAAACCAACTTTATTCACGTCAGACTTAATATTGGGATTGTAACGATTGAACGGGTTCCTCACTTACGACTCTTAACACAGTGTTTTTCAACCTTTTCTGAATCACGGCACGTTTTTACATTGGAAAAAATCTCGCGGTGCACCGCAAAACAAAAATGTTCCAAAATTACTTTCTGTACAGTTTATTTAACTATAAAATTATTTCCCAGAATTTATACTTACTCAGTGTGAAACTTAAGTCTGTTTAGATTAATACAAAGCCGATATGCTGGCAGGAATCTTCTTCAACAGCTCTCGGTCTCTGTTTTTATTTTTTTATATCAGTTAGGCTTGAAAAGCTCAGAATTATCAGACAGGAGGACTTTATCAATGTCTTTAACCACATTAGGGCCGAGCATTTTGCTGACAATTACTTTGCAGACAGGTAGCATTGTTTCCCCTACATAGGAATTATCGTGGCGGGCCGCCACACCAAAATAAAAGCTGCCACGCCTTGCAAATGCATTTTTTTAAAATGATTTAAAGATCCATTCTAATTTTTAATTTGTATAATTTAGGCGGCAACACGATGCGTAGAGTACGTATCTGCTTATATAGGCTATATAGACTGAGAAGTCTACTGCTTTAAAACGGCGGCTGTTTACCAATGCCGGCGAGTTTGTCATTTCGCATCTAGTTCTACTGTATATACATGAGATATCTACCAAAGCCCGACGTAATAATACAACTTATTCTCGTACTATTCCATCCATCCATCATCTGCTGCTTAATCCGGGGTCGGGTCACGGGGACAGCAGATGTAATTTATTGTTTTACTTACCTGATTCTGACAGTGCAGCGTGTCAAGTACTCAGCACTTGTATTCCATGAAGTTGGAGGTGTTTAATCATAATGGTCGTGAAGCCACCTTTGCATGATACAGTTGTGTTGCAAATGTGGCACTGAGTTGACTGGTCTTTTTTTTTTTTTTTTTTTTTTGTACAATTGAGCCAAACATTTGAGCGCCGCAGCACCGTGTCCATGGTTGTAATCAAGTTGCAATGCACAAATACACGCTTCTTGTGGCTTCTTCTTCGTGGTTTTTGGGAGCAATTTTTTCCGCTCGGGGGTCAGGGCATCGAAACATGGAATTGAAATTTTAAAATTCGATCGGTTCCGGGAGCATTGGCGTGTGAGAACCGGATCCCATCGATGCTTGACGCCCAACCTTGTTCTTCATCAAAGAAAACACCTGATTTGGGGATTTAAGATCGCTCGAGGTAGGCCAGCCCAACAGTAGTGAAGTAACACAGTCTTTTAGCTAAAGACTCGAGGTCGACCAATATGAGATTTCCAAGTGCCGAGGACGATACAGATATCTAAAAAAAAAAAAAAATTCAGCTGACTGCCGGTAACCAAAGTCGATTTTGTAAGCCAATATCCTTTTTTTAAAGCACGTACATTATGAAAAGCTTTTTTTTTTTTTTTTAAATAGCTTCAACAGCTTCAAATTTACAATTATGACCTGACACCTAAAGGATTAATTCGGTCTTGTGCTACCAAACCAACAAACGCAGAACTTTTTATGATTATGCACACTCATTAAGAACAGTACATTATTTTCAAATAATTAAAAACACCAGGTCAATAATTAAAAACCAGAGGACATCACGACAAGATGTAAACAAAAGAGAGTAAAGTTTAAGAGGCTCGCCATGCTAAAGCTAATGCTAACGCGAGTGCTACGCTAACTAACGCTACGAGTCACATTTACAGTGTAAGGATCACTCAGTAAGCACCTCAAAAGGCGAAAGCAACATTGCATATTCTGTCATGCAAGATAAAAAAAAAAAATCAATATAAAATATAATACAGTGCCTTGCAAAAGTATTCGGCCCCCTTGAACCTTGCAACCTTTCGCCACATTTAAGGCTTCAAACATAAAGATATAAAATTTAAATTTTTTGTCAAGAATCAACAACAAGTGGGACACAATCGTGAAGTGGAACAAAATTTATTGGATAATTTAAACTTTTTCAACAAATAAAAAACTGAAAAGTGGGGCGTGCAATATTATTCGGCCCCCTTGCGTTAATACTTTGTAGCGCCACCTTTTGCTCCAATTACAGCTGCAAGTCGCTTGGGGTATGTTTCTATCAGTTTTGCACATCGAGAGACTGACATTCTTGCCCATTCTTCCTTGCAAAACAGCTCGAGCTCAGTGAGGTTGGATGGAGAGTGTTTGTGAACAGCAGTCTTCAGCTCTTTCCACAGATTCTCGATTGGATTCAGGTCTGGACTTTGACTTGGCCATTCTAACACCTGGATACGTTTATTTTTTAACCATTGCATTGTAGATTTGGCTTTATGTTTTGGATCATTGTCCTGTTGGAAGATAAATCTCCGTCCCAGTCTCAGGTCTTGTGCAGATACCAACAGGTTTTCTTCCAGAATGTTCCTGTATTTGGCTGCATCCATCTTCCTGTCAATTTTAACCATCTTCCCTGTCCCTGCTGAAGAAAAGCAGGCCCAAACCATGATGCTGCCACCACCATGTTTGACAGTGGGGATGGTGTGTTCAGGGTGATGAGCTGTGTTGCTTTTACGCCAAACATATCGTTTTGCATTGTGGCCAAAAAGTTCAATTTCGGTTTCATCTGACCAGAGCACATTCTTCCACATGTTTGGTGTGTCTCCCAGGTGGCTTGTGGCAAACTTTAAACGAGACTTTTTATGGATATCTTTGAGAAATGGCTTTCTTCTTGCCACTCTTCCATAAAGGCCAGATTTGTGCAGTGTACGACTGATTGTTGTCCTATGGACAGACTCTCCCACCTCAGCTGTAGATCTCTGCAGTTCATCCAGAGTGATCATGGGCCTCTTGGCTGCATTTCTGATCAGTTTTCTCCTTGTTTGAGAAGAAAGTTTGGAAGGACGGCCGGGTCTTGGTAGATTTGCAGTGGTCTGATGCTCCTTCCATTTCAATATGATGGCTTGCACAGTGCTCCTTGAGATGTTTAAAGCTTGGGAAATCTTTTTGTATCCAAATCCGGCTTTAAACTTCTCCGCAACAGTATCTCGGACCTGCCTGGTGTGTTCCTTGGTTTTCATAATGCTCTCTGCACTTTAAACAGAACCCTGAGACTATCACAGAGCAGGTGCATTTATACGGAGACTTGATTACACACAGGTGGATTCTATTTATCATCATCGGTCATTTAGGACAACATTGGATCATTCAGAGATCCTCACTGAACTTCTGGAGTGAGTTTGCTGCACTGAAAGTAAAGGGGCCGAATAATATTGCACGCCCCACTTTTCAGTTTTTTATTTGTTAAAAAAGTTTAAATTATCCAATAAATGTTGTTCCACTTCACAATTGTGTCCCACTTGATGTTGATTCTTGACAAAAAAATTAAATTTTATATCTTTATGTTTGAAGCCTGAAATGCGGCGAAAGGTTGCAAGATTCAAGGGGGCCGAATACTTTTGCAAGGCACTGTATTTACAAAACAGGCAAGCCTGAAGCTTCCTGTAGCAGCCTGCCTTCAAGCTGCTGCCCAGTCTTACCGTCAGTCAGTGGTGGCGACAATTGCCTGATCAAAATCTTTTTTATCAGCTTTTTTTGTTGTTGTTGGTGTTAATTAGTCGATGGCCAATGTTGGAAAAAAGTCCATATATTGGCCCGGTATATCAGTTGACAGGTACTCTTGCCTCTCGCGTGCATTTGTCATGCCTGTAATTTACAGGACGTTACAGGCTGTAAATTCTAAACTCGTTATTCAGTGTCAGACACTTATTGCGCCCTTGCGGAAACTCCAAAAGGACTTCGGTTCCGCACAAGACACTTCACTCACATTAATAATAAATTTATGAGGACAAAAAATGCAAAACAATAAAACCAAAACGGTTCAACACATCAGTGTGAACACTTACTAATGCTGCATTTGAGGAATGTCGGAAGTCGGACTTACCACTCGGATGGTACCAGGTGCGACCTCAAAGCGTTTTAAGCGAATGTAAACAGCAAAGATGGCTGATCGCGACATGTTGTTTTTTTTTTTATTTTGGCCATCAACTCGTGAAGTCGGAGTACCTTTTTTTTTCCGGACTTCGCGACTAGAATCGCCCTGTTTGAGTGGTTTTCCAATGATATTTTTCCTAGTCAGCTGTTGGAAAATGTTGACTTCCCACCTTCCTCAAATACAGCATAATTATCTGGGTATCTGTCAGGGAAATTCAACTTTGAACTCCAAGACAAGTGTCAACTCGATAGCTCGATGAGAAATGAATCAGACCCTAACCATGGATTGCTTTGCTTCGAAGGCTTTATGAACAAGAGCTCTCGGATACAGACACGGAGCCACGCAAAAAGCTTCCTCTCCGCATGTGGACAAAAGAGAAATGCAGAGCATGCCTCTATTTATGGGTTGACATCATAGAAACAAAACCGAAAACTTACTATACCATATCCAGGTAAAAACATCTGAAGTTACAGAAAAACATTTCTAGTAGGGGAAAAACACCTCAAGTTATGACCTTGAACACCGGCTCTGGCTAGAACGATGATGAGCTCTGTCTGATAAGCCACAATCGCCCATTGTATTCATTCAGGGCATATTGGAAAACACAGGAACATAAGAGTCCATATTTGGGCATATTGGGATAGAGTCTACAATAGTCAAGGCTATGGGAAGGCACACTCAAACAGGTTAATATAACAATGATGTTCTACGCTACAATGTTCTCATGCACGCATAACAAAACCATACAAAATATGATGTATAAAGGTTGTGTTTTAAGCATGAATAAAATTCTCTCACAGTATCTAGTTCCACGGCAATGTAGACAAGGGGTGTGACAAAATATCGAAATGCTGATATATCGTGATACTATGTATCCCAAAAGGTTATCGATATGCTCCTGCCAAGAATCGAGATATTGTTTTAAAAAGGTGTCAATGTTTAAAAAGGGACCAACAAGTTGCTACCAAAATCTTCCACCATAATAGTGTCTCAGGTAACTAAGGCTGCCATTGACGGTGCTCGGCGCCCAATCCGTTTAGACTGGGAACATTCATTCATTCGAAATAGGGCTGCAGCTATCAATTATTTTAGTAGTCGATGAATTGATTAACTATTTAATTCGAATAATCGGATAAGGAACATTAAAAAATTAACCTGAGCCTCACACGGTTTATATATATAAATGTAAAAAAAAAAAAAAAGAGGACCTATGTACAACAAAAGTACAATTGGCTAACTTAGATAGCAAAAGTCCGCTAGCTTAAATGCTATAAAATGCTAACGCTTTTTTACAATGCTCTTAACAAATGGCTCAGACACCTATTGCCACAAGAAATGGCTAAAAATACCTTTAAACTAAATTACGAATGCATTCAGAAAAATTATTAGCTCATACAAAAACTTTACTTATGTTGGTCTTAACAAGGAGCCGATGGATTCAGCGATGTGAAATAAGGTAGACTAGAGGGCCGTGTTTCCACCCAAATAAATAAAAATAAATGCAAACACTTTCAAAATAAAGCATTACAACGCCACTTTAAGTAAAAAAATACTCAAAGCATCAAAATTTAATTTGAATCTTTTTTTCTAGTCTAATACTCAAGTTAATCGATTAATTGTTGCAGCACTAATTCGAAACCAGAGCATTCGCAATCATTCTGTTGAGTTTGAGTCAGTGCCTAATCATTTGGGTGATTCCCAGGTCACTTCCTGTTCTGTAACACAAAATAAACAGGAAGTGACCCATGAAATACCCCAAAATCAACAGGAAGGAACTGAAAATCAACAGGTAAATGGCCCAAAATGACCTCATTGCCTGCCATTGGCTGCCAATGACGGCCATACATTCGTTCATTCGCTGCCATCCCTCCCACTTCAAACGGATTGAACGTCTATTAGTGATAAACTCATTCAAATTTGCAGCAGAAGCTTGTTTTTCTGTTTATCAGTTGTTTGTAGAATATCCTAGAATGATTTCCTAACCAATGTATTGATAATCGTTGTATCGCCATATCGTCAGATCATCGTTATCGTGAGCTTTGAATCGTAAATCGTATCGTATCGTGAGGTAACAAGAGGTTCCCACTCCTAATGTAGACACTTCCAAGTTACACCACCGATTGGTGTGCAGCTCTAATATTGTCGATTGGTGTGCAGCTCTAATATTGTCATAAGATGATTCACATTTTTTCCCGCAAATAGTGCTGGTTTACTTAACAATATCAAATTCCACATCAAACAGAACAACTGTAGTCCTGCACGCATACCCACACCCACACACTTAGAAGAAAACACTCCCCCGCAGCAAAGCAGAGTGATGTCAAGCCAACTGCAGCGCGAGGACAGGAGAGGGGGCTGACAATTACACAAGCAAGTGTGTTTACAGCACACTTCCTTTGGCCGAGCCTCAGAAGCGTCATCTGTCCTCATATCAACACAGAAATGTCCCAGAGCTCCCTAAAAATGTGATAACAGATCCCTATTATTATTTTCGAAACTGAGCCCATATGGTGTGGCAGGACAAGTGAAAAGGTTGTTTACGGAACAATGGCATGTTCTTGTGCATAATAACTAATGATGCCCCTATACCAGTATCAGCTGGAGGGCCGATCCGCCACTAAAATGGCGGTATCTGTATCGACGAGTACAAATAGGGCGCCGACACAATGTACCAGTAATCTATAACACTTGAGCGCAGCCTTCTTTCTCATTTGGTCACTAGGGTTGGGCACAGAAAATCACATTGTTTGATTTTTAAAGAATTTATTTCCAAATTAGAGTGGAAAATAAGTATTTGGTCACCTACAAACAAGCAAGATTTCTGGTTGTCAAAGAGGTCTAACTTCTTCTAACGAGGTCTAATAAGAGAAGCAAGAGATAACAGAAAAGTATGAAAAAAAAGTGTGTTTGTTTAATCTCACCAAGGAATCTGGCCATAATAAATCAACCATCGGCATCTTATTAAAACGTCGGTGCAAAAACAACACCGTGGGTTTAAAGAGCATACGACAGGAGAAAAAAAGTCTTAAACAGCATTATTATGCAAATTACAATCATATTTTGAGACGATTCGACTATATACAACAATTTAGCAAAGCGCAGATGACGAGAAATTAGTCTTTTAATCTGCCGGTTAGCCACGCCTACCATTATAGGGCTCTAGCGTCCCCAACAGGTGGATGACGTCAGCGGGAGACTGGGCTCATCAGTTTTACTATTCAGCCCATTGAGGGGGAATTATTCAGAACGAGGAAAACGCGACGAAGAGAGCCACAAAATGTCATTGTTTCAGTCTCTCTACTCCAATATTTTTACAGGATATTCTTTTTATCCAAATATTTTTCCCCAATAACTAAATAAATGGTTTGAAAAGGACCAGTCAGCCCGTCGAGAGGGAACTATTCACAACGAGGAAAACGCGACGAAGAGAGCTGCAAAATTTCTTTGTTTCTGTCTCTTTACTTCAATATTTTGACAGGATATTCTTTTTATCCAAGTATTTTCCCGAATTGCTAAATAAATGGCACGGTCATGACAAATAACAGTCTTGTGCAAAATGGAATATGAAATAATAAAAATGCTCTTTATTCAGGACCAAATGGTAAAATTATTGACAAAAAACTGTCGACTTCACCTTTACTGTCGCACCTCCCGAACAATATTTTGTGACACCTAAATCGGACATATGTCATTTCCCTTCCCCGGCTTCGGAGAATGTAAACAGTGTGACCGCTAGCCGACATGCTAACCCGAACAGAGTGATGTTTCAAAGTCTTTGAAGCGGAAAAATCACACATAACTAGCCCGGATGTTTTGACATGACTACTGGGTTGTCGATTGTCTTCGCCGGAGAGCAATTTACAGCTCGTTCCCCGGAGGAGGGCGGCTGCAGCTGATGTGCAGCTAACGTGCAGCTAATGTGCATGAGGAGAGCTTTTAACATGCCTATCAATGATCAAACGTAAGTAGTCCTTAATTTAAAGAAAGTTTGTAGTGTTTACTTTGTAATCGCTGTATTCGCGGCTATTTTTAACTCAAAGTTGCAATTTCTGATTGGTCGGAAAATTTGACAGAACACCGGGCACTTGAGCACAATAAGCCGAATATAGTGCTCTCTGGGCGGGTGGATGTGCGACAAGCCGCCGGAGTTGTGCCGAAAAATAGCCGCCCCGCATGCATGTCAGCCACAAAATGCAAGCCACCTACATATTAAAATGATCCCAGTATTTGAGATAATACAAAACACAATGTTTACTCACTTCCTCGTAAGTCCAATGGTCCCACAGTAGTAAGGCTTGTTTTGGCCAATATCAACGGTGAATGGGAACCTTTTGAAACTACAAATAGGCGCCCACGCCTCTCCCTCATACAGCAAGATTTTTCTGCAGCCGTTTGGCTGGCGTGATACGAAAAATAAACGTATTAATCCGCAAAATCAGCTGAACCCCCTTAGTCCTCATACACAACAGTACGACTGTATAGTGAAGAGGTCGCCTTTATTCGTATACGTCACAGCCCCCTCCTCCTCAATGCAAGACCGAAGCGGGAAGTCACTCATTTTCATGGCGCGGGATTAAAAAAACTAAATAAATATAGCGATCGCTTCCACACACATCCAAGCGGTCCAAATCATTCAGGAGCATAAAATACCATGTGTATTATGAAATAAACATGCTTTTTCATGTCACATGCACTTTAAGGCATCGTGTGAATGGTTCGAGAAGATCAAAAAGAGGACCGTTGTTCAACATGGTGAGGAGAGTAGCACCGACCACAAAGAGACCAACGAATTTGTGCAAAAATTCAAACAATTGGTGAGGGCAAAAGGAGATGAGGACTGCAAATAACTAATTCACTCCCAGCCATTTTCACCGGTGCAACCCCTTTCACTCCTGGCCGTTTTACTGGATTTTGACTGATTTTGCAAAGCCCACAGAAAATTCTGTTCTATTGCTATATCAACATGGAATGCACCAAAAGAAATATTAGACTCTCTTCTTTCAGCGGGAAAAAACAGTAAGTTCATATCTTTTTTCATTTTTTAGAAATCAATATTAGAAAATAGCTTAGTTTGAGCAATTTTCCAATTTCTGATGAAAAAACAGAAATAGAGCTTTTTGTGAAAGCATACATTTCAAACATAACGTTGACACAGCTATTTTTTGCTTTAGTTACATCCCAAACATCTGAATAATATTTTCCTTTAACAAAATAACATAAACAACAAGAGAAATAGAGCTTTTGATAGCAAAGTAACAATTTATTTACACATAACTAACTGAGATGACACTGTTGTGGCCACGACATCAGGGTTAACTTTTTTTCTCATTGCCGCCTGGTTCATAAAGATGGATTTTTTTGAGTCCCTGCAGGGTCTGCTCGGCGAGCAGCACGGACTCAATGACATCGTCCGCTGCACTGGTGGTCCCGGTCTTTCTGCTCGGTCGTCCAGCGCCTGGCATCCTTCCACCGGGCCCAGGCAGTGTGGTCCGGCCGTTCGCTGCCGTTGAATCTTACCAAATGCACTACTGCCCTCCAGTGGCCAGTTTTATTGCTTTAAAATGAATTTTCAGCTTTGTGCTTTGAAGCTCAGTTGAATCAGAACTCAGAGATGTCTCTTATGAAAAAAAAACGTAAAAGACCTACAAATACGTCTTTGGGACACTGAAACAATTAAAAATAGAACGTATTTTTACGTTTTTTGGAGCAAATTAGATAAAAGGTAAATGACCATCATTTTTACTGTTTATTTTTTAAAAATAAAGCACAATTCGAAGCACAATTTGTACAATAATCTAATCGTATCATATATTTATTACTTGTTTTGATGCATTTTTATGCTTTATAAAAGATGTGTGGTAGAACAGGGCATTTACGTGGAAAATGAGTTTCTACTTACAGAATTTTCAGATTAAGAAACTACTTCCAGAACAAATTAATTTCATGAGAAGAGGTGCAACTGTATACAATCTGGTATCAATTCTTTTTGCATTTATTTGGATCTTAGTTTAAGCTGGTGCTGGCCTGTGCTGTTTTTTTTTTCTTTCCTTTTTTTTTTTTGCAGGTTTCTTAACTTATTCACTGCCATTGAGGGCCAGTCATTTTGAACTGGGACGCCTGGCCAATCCTTCAAGTTCAAATGGATTGGATATCTACTAGCAATAAACTCATTTATAGAGTTTTTCGCTTTTAAGCGCCACATATTCGGATGTCTGTCATTGTCAATGGGATTGAAAGAGTTAACCCATTCATTGCCACTTACAGGGCTAGACACATCCAATCCATTTGAATTAGGAGGGATGGCAGCCCGGCAGCAAATGGATGCCTATTGCCGTCAATGGCATTGAAACATGTTCATTCCTTGAAACTGACCCAAGATGCATCATTATTGGCCTCATTCTCCCCAGGCCCGCAAAGACGTAATTAGTGTATTCAATTAGCGCGGCCACACCGAGGGAATTAATACAAGTCAGCGGTGGTTACAGAGAGCAGGTGTGAATATCAAGTAGCTGGGCGGATGCAGATGGATTTCACTTGCAGCTGGAATCAATTATCCGTGGCACAATAAGTTCAGGATGCTTTGGACTCTCATTTATTAAAGCGACAGGACAAACAGCTGGTGCTCCAAAGAGGAATTTTTATCGTTACGACTCAAGCAGAATTAAATATAGTTTTGATTTTAGCATCAGCATCTATTAAAAAAATTTGAGGGAAATGTAGTTCCTTGACTTAGACAGTGTCCACACGTTGCAGGGCATCTCGCCAATAGAACTTTTTCTAGGTTTTGGCCTGTCATCCACACGCAGACGTTTATTAAAAATTTGGGTTTTTAAAAACTCCGACCGAAGTGAAGATTTGCGAATTCTACATTTGATGCGTGGACATGTGTACATCTATAACTACAGTTTTTCGCTTTGTTTTGTTTTTTAGCAGTCGAAACCTCACTGCCTGTGACAAAATATGTTCAAATGTCATACATATATGTAACGCGTGTTTACATTCAGAGACTGCTTACACTCATAGAGGATTCTGAATTTTACATCAATATCACATACGCAACGCGAATGTATGAAAGACATATAACGCGCATATATAAATACACAAGCAGTATAGCCGAGCGTACAGGTACTACTTGTGCTGGGTTGTTAGGGCCAAGGTTTCACAAATCGACACATACAGTGGGGCAAATAAGTATTTAGTCAACCACCAATTGTGCAAGTTCTCCTACGAAAAGATTAGAGAGGCCTGTAATTCTCAACATGGGAAATCCTCAACCATGAGAGACAGAATGTGTGGGAAAAAAAACAGAAAATCACATTGTTTGATTTTTAAAGAATTTATTTCCAAATTAGAGTGGAAAATAAGTATTTGTTCACCTACAAACAAACAAGATTTCCAGCTGTCAAAGAGTTCTAACTTCTTCTAGCGAGGTCTAACGAGGCTCCACTAGTTATCTGTATTAATGGCACCTGTTTTAACTCATTATTGGGATAAAAGACACCTGTCCACAACTCAGTCAGACACACTCCAAACTCCACTATGGCCAAGACCAAAGAGCTGTCGAAGGACACCAAAGACAAAATTGTAGACTGCACCAGGCTGGAAAGACTGAATCTGCAATAGGTAAAACGCTTGGTGTAAAGAAATCAACTGTGGGAGCATTATTAAAAAAAAAAAAGGAAGACATACAAGACCACTGATAATCTCCCTCGATCTGGGGGTCCATGCAAGATCTCACCCCGTGGCGTCAAAATAATAACAAGAACAGTGATCAAAAATCCCAGAACCACACAGGGGGACGTAGTGAATGACCTACAGAGAGCTGGGACCACAGTAACAAAGGCTACTATCGGTAACACAATGCGCCGCCAGGGACTCAAATCCTGCACTGCCAGACGTGTCCCCCTGCTGAAGAAAGTACACGTCCAGGCCCGTCTGTGGTTCGCGAGAGAGCATTTGGATGATCCAGAAGAGGACTGGGTGAATGTGTTGTGGTCAGATGAAACCAAAATTGAACTTTTTGGTAGAAACATAGGTTCTCGTGTTTGGAGGAGAAAGAATACTGAATTGCATCCGAAGAACACCATACCCCCTGTGAAGCATGGGGGTGGAAACATCATGCTTTGGGGCTGTTTTTCTGCAAAGGGACCAGGACGACTGATCTGTGTAAAGGAAAGAATGAATGGGGCCATGTATCAAGAGATTTTGAGTGAAAATCTCCTTCCATCAGCAAGGACATTGAAGATGAGACGTGGCTGGGTCTTTCAGCATGACAATGATCCCAAACACACAGCCAGGGCAACAAAGGAGTGGCTTCGTAAGAAGCATTTCAAGGTCTTGGAGTCTCCAGATCTCAGCCCCATAGAAAATCTGTGGAGGGATTGAAAGTCCGTGTTGCCCAACGACAGCCCCAAAACATCACTGCTCTAGAGGAGATTTGCATGGAGGAATGGGCCAAAATACCAGCAACAGTGTGTGAAAAGCTGGTGAAGAGTTACAGAAAATGTTTGGCCTCCGTTATTGCCAAAAAAGGGTACATAACAAAGTATTGAGATGAACTTTTGGTATTGACCAAATACTTATTTTCCACCATGATTTGCAAATAAATTCTTTAAAAATCAAACAATGTGATTTTCTGTTTTTTTTTTTTCCTCATTCTGTCTTTCATGGTTGAGGTTTACCTATGTTGACAATTACAGGCCTCTCTAATATTTTCAAGTGGGAGAACTTGCACAATTAGTGGTTGACTAAATACTTATTTGCCCCACTATATGTGAATCTAATCAATGAATTCCTATGAAAACACCTTCTGTGATCTTCACTGAACCTCTTTCTTCCGGCCTCAGCACAGCTGTGGTAACAAAACAGTGCCCCTGTGGTGGAATACTCATTTGCTATGCTTATTATTCATTTTATTAAAGGTTATATTTGCACATAAGATTGATTATATTGGAAGTATGTCCAAGAGTACAGCAGGGGTTAAGAAGAATAAGGAAATACTTAGGGATTAATTCCGATTTGGCCAAGATACAGTCATAAAATGGACAAAATCTAAATTTCCAAGCTGACAACCAGTCTAGATTACATCCCGAGGGGTCAAATATTCATATTTTATAGGTTGTCAGCTTGTACCCTGAAATGGCCGCATCAGTGACAATGTCAGTTTTGGCCCCCTGACTTTTACAGAAAACGTTTGGCCTCCGTTTTTGCCAACAAAGGGTATATAAAAAAGTAGCCTGGTACACCAGACTCAACGCTGTTCCAGCTATTGAGTCTGGCCACCCTTCCCACGGAAACAATTTCCAGGGCGGAGCAAGCCACAGCATACAGACAGCGGAGTGGACCAATCAGCGACGGGCAGACGTGACATTAGTAAAATGGCGACTTCAGGATGACGGACTTGCGCGCGAGGAAGTAAACATATGAAGAGAGCGGAGTTTATTCGACATGGCTAGCGCGAGACAGATTGTTGTCAGTGACTCGTGTCGATGTGTTTTTGGTCATTTAAAACTGATTTTACCGTGGATTGGAACATATTCTCGGCTCTGCCGTTCACCGTCTGTGTTGCTGAAGGGACGACTTTCGACGCGCAAGAGTGACGTTGCTCGTGAAGAACACGTCACGCAAATAAACGAATCTGATTTGTCGATTGATTTTGTATCTGCTCGAAAAGGCCGTCAATGGGATGGGTCCCAGACTATTTCTCTCTGTTTGAAAAATACAGGGAGAATAGTCTGGCAGAGCCAGGCTAATAAAAAAGTATTGAGATTAACTTTTGGTATTGACCAAATACTTATTTTCCACCATGATTTGCAAATAAATTCTTTAAAAATCAAACCGTGATTTTCTGGGGGGGTTTTCCACATTCTGTCTCTCATGGTTGAGGTTTGCCCATGTTGACGATTACAGGCCTCTCTAATATTTTCAAGTGGGAGAACTTGCACAATTAGTGGTTGATTAAATACTTATTTGCCCCACTGTAGGAAACCTTGAAATAAGGGCTTCCTTGTGATATTTTGCCGTCAATTGAGTTATTCCATTCCTACCACCTTGGGCCGCAAGTTGTTAAAATGGTAAAAAGTTTTGAAAAATGAGTCTCAAAGTCAGTTTGCAGGACCAAATGCAGACCATATCATTCTAAGGCCCAAATACTGTTTAACACAGTCAGGGGAATGTCATTTTTTCAAATTCAATTTGTTAACCCCTGACATGGATTCAGTTTATTTTAACCCCGATTTTTGGTTTACACGTATACGTAGATTCTGTGTTATTGCGTGCAACAGGTTTTTACCAGAAAGAAAACTCAAAGGCAGAGTTTATTGGTTACATTTACCTATATTCCAAAAACACTTTTGAAAGTAGTCCTATTAACGGTTTATTGACTGACAATTTGTCACTCAACTTGGGGGCGCTCCGGTGTAAAAATACTCATGGTGACTGTCAATGACCCAAACAACGAATCTGCCAATTATTGTTAAAAATATGACATACGGTTCGGGAGCAATCGGACTATAACAGTTTGGGGATTTTGTCAATTTTCTCCACTATTGAAAGCTCTGCAACGTTGGAACTTCTGAGAAACACGATTGATGTCACACTCTGAAAGTCTGTCAAATTTGGTTAAAATCAGGCAATTCCTTCTGTACCCCGATTTTTTCGATGATCGATTTTCGATACTTATCGAGGGTACTTCGAAGCAAAACCTACACTCACAGACGCTTAAAGTAGAGCCGGTGGTATGCCGAAAATGTACTGTTCACGAGTTGATTCACGATGACCGACGTAATTTTGACCATGTCCGTAAATTTGTTTTTTTAATGAAACGATAAAATGAAAGTCTTTTCAGCCTACATTCACTATACGTAGTTAGGATATGCTCATTCCCCTTTCAGAAAGTACAGCCAGTGTGCTTACACGTGAAGTCACGTGGCTATCAGAAAATCAAACAGAAGCATGATGCTAACTAAATCGGGTATTTTGGATTGTATGTGAAAAAAATTGCAATTTTAGTCAACTTATAGGGTGCACATTTGAGACATAGGCGCCTAGGGAGTTAGTTTGATCCTCCTTAAAATTGATGAGATGGTTCATGAGACGTATGACATCTAAGTTATAAAAATCGTGAGTTTTCATTCACGGGCCTGACCTAGGCTGGGTGCCAGATTCGACCTTTTTTGGCAACACGCCAAATTCATTAAATGACTAATAGCACCCAGATCCAAGTTTCAGTCTATTTCATACCTGGTGTTTGTAAGAGGTATAAGAGGTATCCCAGCCTGAACACGACTGCATTGAAATATTACCCATTAGCCCTGGCGCCCCCTGCTGGGAACAGGAAACACCCTTATTTACTAGACAAGCTCCTTCCCAAGGGAAAAAAAAAATCAATTGACCTCAACGCTGCATCAGGGGAGCCTCAAGACATGCTTGATGAAAAATATTGACATTTGGTTGAAGCAACGGGGTCCAAATAGGAAAGTGAAAATGACCATCGCCATTTTGTCTCCCCACAAATTTTGAACAATCATAACTTGGCAAACTGCACCAAACTTCCCATGCTTGATGTGAGTCGTACCCTGAAGGGTCCTGTAGGGGTCATTTGCATCAACCCTACAGTGCAGACTCCTGGCAACAGAAAGTCAATCATTTTGCATTGCATGTTCAGTTCCTCTCAGGTTGGTCAGTGTTGTTACGAGCCCTTTTGTAATACTACATTTTAAGGCTCATGTGACATGTCCCCGTCTGTTACCATGATGACGCTTTCTTCGCCATTGAAAGGAAGTAGATTTCTTCAGGGACATACGCAGCTTATAAAGCCACAAAATATGGGACACTTGGTCGAATTGGCTCAATTAAAAGATTCATTTTGTTTTTGAAAAAGGATGTGGCTGCACAGCACAGTAGCGCCTCCTTTTTGTAGAACCATCTTCAATAGGGTATATTTCACCTAGGTGTGTGAATGTATTTATCATCTCCGGGTAATACAAAAACATCTCTGTCAGCCATAGCCACAAGACAAAAGACGTTCCACATAAAAGATGAGGTGAGTTTCGAGCATAGGTTAGTTTCTCATGAGATAATAAGAGGGGGGCGGCGTAACGTCGGCATTGTGCCACACTGCGAGGGCCCGTTCAGTCCTGCTTGCAGGCCTAGTTATTATTATTTCTTCCAATATTGAAATGTCATATTGAACTGTTTCTATTGAATTTTTACCTTTTATTTTCGTTTGTTATTGTAAAACTTCTGCTTTATGGATTGTTGTTTTATCTCTTACTAATAAAACTAAAGGCCAAAATATACTAACATCAATCTGAAATTTGGCATTTTTTAAAATAATATGTGAAAACAAAATGAATTTACTAACAGAAAAAAAAAACAACATCAACAAAAAAAGCATTAATGAAACGACATTTAATATGTCAGCATGACCGTCAACCATGTAATCAATAATTCTCTTTTCGCCATACAATAACAGCTAATTGTGTAAATGCCAAAAAGGATGTTGATAAAATTGCTAAAAAGGAAATGACAAAAGGTCTTGCGCAAATTTTCCTGCTGATGTTGGCTTTTAGACCAGTCGAAGTTAAAGAAAATCAATGATTGACTTCCATTCTCCGTATAAATACCTGCATTCCATTTCGCCTCATAACTCCGGAGACACAATTCAACCCATTTCCAGAGCTTTTCCACACAAAATGGGTCAAATAGGTCTAATGAGGGCCTATTTGGCGAAAGGCAAGATAACAGGAAGTTGACTATCAGCCAGCCGCTAGAATTTAAGGAGCCTTGAATAAAGGCAGGATGTTTTTTTTTTCTTTTATTGACTAGTCGCTTTTGCTGACTATTAAACCTTGAAGGGCCACAATGGAATCAAGTGAATCAATTCATGCAAAAATTTGCTTTGTCAGCAATTCCTGCAGGGATTCAGTTCAGCAAGGAATTTTCCGGGTAGTTTTGCTTTTGCTTAAGGGTTTTAAATTTGTCAAATCTAGGTTAGAGTTTCAAATTAAAGGTTTAAAATGATAGGAAATACCCTGATCAAGCGCTCAGGGAACTCAGAAAGTATCGTTTGATAAAGTGAAAAAATGCTAAATTTCTTTTTCCGATGTTTGGAGAAAATGTAAATAAAAGCCAATATTTCATGTAAGTAGGTGATCTAGCCATCATCATACATTTTTAAATGCCAATACTATTTAACCAATAGAGTGAGTGAGAGTGAGAGTGAGAGTGAGTAGCCTATGTCAGATTATCCTGCCGACTCGTCACGCATTGGCTATTCACTGTGATACGCGCGGCTATTGGAGAAACTGGCTCTAATGGACCGAGGAGTCTGCATCTCAGACGGAGAAAGAAAACGACAGATTGAACGGATACAGAATATATAAAGTGTATGTGCCTATTTTCTTAGCTACTTTTTACCTGTTTTGGGTGTAACAGGCTAGCGTTCATGTGCTGTCTGCGTGTGGCATGATTGACGTCACATTCGTCTAGGGCTGCAGCTATCGATTATTTTAGTCGTCGCTTAATCGATGAAATAGTTAGTTCCAGTGGCGCCTCCAGAAATTTTTCAGAGGGGTGGCCGGATGGGGCCACTTAAAATCTTGGGGCGGCCAAAACTAAAAGCCATAATTTCAGGTTTTCATTATATTATTGCAGTAAAAAGGTCAGGGGAAAACTATCAGAAAGACTTAAGGACACGGCTACTAATATACTTTGGTGTATTGTGTAATATTTGATGTTACTAATGATTTAATGTGCATCGTTCATAACTGTCCAGTCAACATTTTGAGTTCCACAACAATTGTTTTATTGTGTTATGTATATATTAGGCATAAGGTGTACATCTAACTAGGGCTGTCAAACGATTAAAATTTATAATCGAGTTAATGACAGCTTAAAAATTAATTAATCGTAATTAATCGCAATTCGAACTATCTCTAAAATGTGCCATATTTTCCTGTAAATTATTGTTGGAATGGAAAGATATGACAAGACGGATATATAGAGTACATTCAACATACAGTACATAAGTACTGTATTTGTTTATTATAACAATAAATCCACAAGATGGCATTAACATTACTAACATTCTTTCTGTGAAAGGGATCCACGAATAGAAAGACTTGTAATTCTTAAAGGATAAATGTGAGTTTGTATTTTGTGACTAGATGTTGCCATCTAGTGTATTTGTTGAGCTTTCAGTAAATGATACTGTAGCGACTTAACTGTTCTGCTCAAATGCATGATGGGAAGTGCTACACCCATGACTGTGTATGGTGGCTGCAAATGCTAGATCTTCTCTGCGTTGGGTACACTACAGGGTGTTAAGAAAAATTTCAACTCCTGTCATTCTTCCACACGTCCCTTCCTACAATATTTAGTTGCTGCGGGAGAGATGACAAAGCTTTTGCCAATTAAAAGCACGGCCCCAATGAATGCTTGTATCTACTCCACTCACTTGACACTGCCTCTTATCTCTGTATATAAGTAAAACGGCACCATTGTAGGCTGTTTGCGGCAATGCGTGAATAAGTCGTATCGCGAATGTGCTAATTGCGATAAATATTTTCACAGGTTTAATTTTTAAAAAATTAATTACCGCCGTTTAATGCGATAAATTTGACAGCCCTACATTTAACAATTCAAAATAAATGCATTCATTTGGGATGAAATGCATAACTGATGCTCCAACAATCTAACGATATACTGGCAAGTGGGGTGGCCAGTGGGGTGGCCAACCAATTTATAGGGGTGGCCATGGCCACCCCTGGCCATGGGTGGCGCCACTGGTTAGTTCGAATAATCGAGTAATCGGATAAGGAATATGAAAAATTAAAATACCTGAGCTGAGCCTCAAACAGTATTAAAAAAAAAATGAGGATCTATGTACAACAAAAGAACAAGTGGCTAACTTGTATAGCAATAGTCAGCTAGCTTAAATGCTATAAAATGCTAACTTTTTTTCCTCTTTTTTTTTAACAATACTCTTAACAAATGGTTCAGACACATATTCCCACAAAAACAGGTTAAATATACCAATAAACTAAATTACAAATGCATTAAAAAAAAAAAAAAAATTGCTCAAACAAAAACTTAGCTTACGTTGGTCTTAACAGGGAGCAGTTGGATTCAGCCATGTGAAATGAGGCAGACTAGAGGGCAGTGTATCCACCCTAATCAATAAAAGTAAATGCAAACACTTTCAAAACAAACCATTACAATGCCACTTTAATTAAATAAATACTCAAAGCAATAAATTTAATTTGAATTTTTTTTAAACGAATACTCAAATTAATCGATTTATCGTTGCACCACTACATTCGTCACACAAAGGCTGAACTTGTAAGCAGGGTTTCCCCTACATATAATAGATCGTGATGTACCGCCACACCAAAATAAAAGCCAAAATATATACAGCGTGATTCAAAAAGAATGTGCCAAAACCATTGCGGTACATTTAAAAATTAAAAAAAAATTAAAAATTAAAAAGCGTAACTAGCTGAATACAAGTATTGTACATAACTTCAAGTTTTTAGTTCATGCTTTACAAGTACTAAATGTGACCACCACCAATGGCACGACATGACTTTTAATTTGTTAAAATTACTTACTTGTTACTTGTCCTATTAAATTGATTAAATTCATTCATTTTGATCAGTTAATTAATTTAATGTTACATTACAAGTAGCGTCACAGCATGGTGCTTCTCCACGCTCCCTGCCCTCCCTGGAGGGAGGTATTTCCTCTTCTAAATTTGTTCAATCAATGAGCGCGCTTTTCACCCACGTGATGCAATTCGGGAAGTTCAGTTGGCGCAGTGTGAATACTGAACCTTTTCAACAAGTCATTTGCAAGTGTTGTCAAAAGGACGCTCTCAAACCGGAGCCTGATCTAATGTGATAGTGCCCTAAAAGGGCCACCTAAAAATCAAGCGTTCCCAGGCAGGATGCAAATTTTGCAAATACAGGTAGTCCCCCGGGTTACGACATACCCGACTTATGCGATTTCGACTTTACGACGCCAGCTTTTTGAAGCTTTTTACCTCTTTTACTTTTGAAATTTTTTTAAAACTGTAACACACATATGTACACTTATGTTCAAAACGACACACATTTTAAAAATAAAACACTTGATACAAAACAATTGGTGTTCGAACGTCCATTTAGTCTGATCAATATGCAAATTTAGATTAAATTTGCCAAGCAAAGGACCGCTATCCTAATAGCTATGAATGCTAAGGTATTTACAATTCTCTAGGGGTGCACGATATCCATTTCTTGACACCGATACCGCTATCGAGAACTGATAATATATATATAATTTTCCAATGTATATTTACCTGAGTTTTTGAACACCTGTAGGTCAAAAATACTCGTGGTTGATTCAGCATGGATTTGCCTTTGACCAAACCACAATGTTTATGATGACATGAACATTATTATAATGAACAAAACAAAGACAAGAACAGTTTTGACTTCAAAAAAGTGCCCATATTATTTTTTTCGAATAAATTTGAGTCAATTACAATCAATCAGTCAATATCATTGACGATGTGTTGCCCTTAACAATGAGCACTGATCTAAAACAAACATAGACCCAACATGTATTGTGCTTTGTCAGCAGATAAAACATTTGGTGCCAGAGGAGAGGAGACTTTTGTCGTCTTGGTCAATGAAACAACTTTCTTAACCTGGCAATTATAGAACAGCAAGCCTATCAATAACCAAAAGGCCTCTCAAGAACTTGTAAACATAGCACTGTAAAATGCAAACATTTGCTAATTGCCATAGTAAGGTTTATAACTCAATGAAGTAAAAATACAGCCTCTAGAACACTGACAAAATTTTGCATACTGGCAAAACAGGAGTGGAAACAAACGCTCACATCCCAATCCGACACCGCGCCAAAAATATTACTAATAGGCCCGATAATATATAATGTTATTGGCGTTATTGGGATGACGTCATAATTCCTATTATCGGACCGATAATTATCGTGCACCTCTACAATTCTCATAGCAAATCGCTCACACATAACTCCACAAACTAGCTCTACACTGAATTACAAATGCATACAAACATATTAGTTGAAAGTACTTACAGCCTTATGTGGCCCAAACCAAAGTGCAGCTATCCTTTACCAATGTCAGACAAATGTGTAAGCTCCTCTGTCAGTCCAGCCAGACTGAACGCTGCCACCAGAGGGCAGTGTATCCTCCATCATTAAACAAAATACAATACTTTTGGACTTTTCGGATAGTTATTTTGATATTTAAGGGGTTAATTCCGACTTGCGCGGAAATTCCGGTGACGTCGCCAGCGTAGAAACGGAACTCGTTTGTAACCATGCGACTACCTGTAGATATTTTTAATGGTTCTTCTTGGAAAGAAATAAATGTTGTTGTTAAAAAAAATGTATTTATCATTATATGAAATAATTTCGTCTCAGCACAACATGGTGGGGCTGTCTGACTCCAATGCAGCTCACAGTTTAAAAAAAATACTATGGGAAACCCTATTAAGTGATGTCATTTTTGGGGTGTAAACATTTTCTTCATCATTAGACATCTAAGAAAAAGGAAATTTATATACCGTATTGGCCCGAATATAAGACGGTGTTTTTTGCATTGAAACAAGACTGAAAAAGTGGGGGTCGTCTTATATTAGCGTTCTAGACATTACACCCATTCGCGACGCTAGATGGCGCCAGATATCATTGAAGCGATGTTCTGTCATGATAGATCTCAGCTACTCTCAAGTTTAACCAGTTTGCATTATTTTATTGCAATGTTTTTCCTTATTCAGATTTGTTTCAAGACTACAGTTACACTCAGACTTCACTTTGATGGTTAATGCAGTTATTGCAATTTTGTTGTTTTATCACAATAGATTGGTTTATTTACATTTCGAAAACATTACGGATGTGATTGCACTTTACTTCACATATTTAAATGTTCAGATATTAAGATTTGAATGAGGAAAAATAACATGCTTTTTCTCTCAAATATGTTGTTATAATCATGTTTTAGATGTACTGTAATTATTTTCTGTATAGAAATTAATTTGGTGTTCAAAAAGTCTTTTTTTAAACTTGAGTCTTGAAAAAGAGGGGATCGTCTTATAATAAGGGCCGTCTTATATTCGGGCCAATACGGTACTTAAATACGTTGTGCAACCTTTTGTCTTATAGTGAGTCATTTATAGTAGGTGTTTTCTATTGCTTTAAGTTCTAAAGTAATTTCATGGTTAAAGAAATGCTATGACTTGCCAGTAGAGCATTTTTTCCCATTTTGTCAAAGTTTGTCATTTTGGAGGTAGGTGTATTCTGCTTGACATAATCTGGAGTAAATGCTACTTTATACAATGCCCTCCATAATTATTGGCACCCCTGAAAAAGATGTGTTTTTTAGCTTCTAATATATATTTTTTAAATTCAAATAATATGGGACCTTAATGGGGAAAAAAAGAGAAAAATCCAACCTTCAATACAAGTGCATTCATTCAGTGGGGAAAAAAAGTCCCACATAAAGAAAAAATTATTGACAAGCTTTTCAGCATGCACATCTTTCGTGGCGCGCCAGACCCACTTAGAGTGTTTGTTGCCAAAAAGCTCAATCTTGGTCTCACACAAAAATACACACGGTCCCAGGGTTCAACTGGGACCGTGTGCTTTGGTCAGATGAGACCAAGATTGAGCTTTTTGGCAACAAACACTCTAAGTGGGTCTGGGGTGCCACGAAAGATGCGCATGCTGAAAAGCACCTCATATCCACTGTGAAGTATGGGGGTGGGTCAGATATGCTGTGGGGCTGTTTCGCTTCCAAAGGCCCTGGGATCCTTGTTAGGGTGCATGGCATCATGAATGCTTTGAAATACCAGGACATTTTAAATCAAAATCTGTTGCCTTCTGCCCGAAAGCTGAAGATGGGTCGTCACTGGGTCCTTCAGCAAGACAATGACCCTAAACGTATGGCCAAATCTACACAGAAATGGTTCACCAGACACAAAATCAAGCTCCTCCCATGGCCATCTCAGTCCCCAGACCTTGTTTTGTTGGCAAAAGGGATTGTACAAATTATTAACACCAAGGTGCTAATAATTGTGACACACAAATAATTTTTTCTTTATGTGGGATTTTTTCCCCACTGAATGAATGCACTTGTATTGAAGGCTGGATTTTTCTCTTTTTTCCCCATTAAGGTCCCATATCATTTCAATAAAAAATATATATATTAGAAGCTAAAAAACACATCTTTTTCAGGGGTCCCAATAATTATGGAGGGCACTGTAGTACAGTTTACTCACTGTCAATGGTAGACAGTTCAATTAAAACATTTGAAATTGTTGTTATTGTGGTTGTTTTGACATTTTCATGCCAATTTTCAGCTGTAAATGTGACAACTTAAATAAGGCGTAATTTCCTAAAAACCCATTTGCGTCCAAATGAATGATTTCAAAACAACTTTTCTTATTTGTTTGACCATTTTTGAAGTGTTATTTCATGACAAATGTACTGTCGCAGCAAAATACAGTTGTGGGCCTCACACTGGCTCATTATTAAGACAGGTCTCAGCATGCAACCCGACAGAAAATCTCCACAAACAAACCACTGCGCTTGTTTCCACGTGGAACTAATATCAAACAAAAACAAACCTTTTTTTTTTTTTGCGTTTAACACAAGCTAAACATCTTAGCTAAAGTTTTTGGACTCACTTCTTAGCGCGCCGATGAGCAGATTTCCATCCTTGATGAGCTCCTTGATGAACTTGTTGGTCCTCTCCAGCTCGATTTCGTGACACTTGAGGCGCTCTCGGAAGTCTGGACCGTCCAAAAAAGAGTCGCTAAACTCCAGCGTGGGGAGGCCCATACTTGATAACTTTCCTTCCAGCAATAAAGTACAAGGAGAGAAGACGCTGCCGCTGGCAGCCAAGTTTCGGCGGCTCTGCTTCTCTCTTCCGGGTCTCTGGTGTTTGTAGTCGGGTGGGGGGCATCCACAGTAATCACGGTGGTCGTGTGACTCCTGCTGGTGAATGAAATAGGCTTGCAAATTAGTAGGCACTCTGACAAAAAAAAAATATATATTTTTTTTAAGTAATCCGTTTTACCTAACCATTGTTGGCCCCTTTTACTTCATTCAAAAATTCTAAATATAAATGAAGTTATTAGGAGGACATACATAGGCGGAGTTTGACTTTATTGGTGGTGGTGGTGGTGGTGGGGGGGGGGGGGGGGGGGGCACAACATGTTGATGACCCCAAAACGCAGTGTAAGCAATAAAATTAACTTACAAGAATATTTAAAATAATAAGTTGACCATGAGCGTTTTTTTTGTTTGCCATCATTCTTGAGGGGAATTCTATATCAGGCTGCTAAAGCAATACTTTTCGCCAAGATCGTCATCCATTGAATTTGGTACGCCCGCCGGTGTCATGCCAATGTAGTTACCCTAGTCAAAAATTGTATCCCCCGGGCGGAGCCATATGGAGGTAGATTTTTGTCTTCATTATTCAGTAAAAAAAAAATGTGTTTGAATGCAAAAATAAATCTGAAATTCAAAAAAATGCATTTGAAAGCTATTTTTCTTTTGATTTTTTTTTTTTTTTTTTTTTTTTTTTTGACTGAAGCAACTTTTTTGATATAAGTTATGTTGTTTTGCGTTTGGGCCACATTTTGGCTAGGACATTTCTGCCTTTATTATCCAATCAAAAAACAAGTTGCTTCAAACAAAACATATATATTTTCAAACGAAAAATCACTTCAATCAAAAAAAGAAAAAAAATTCAATCATAGAAAAAAAGTTTTTGAATGCGAAAAAATATTTGAGACTCAAATATTTGCATTAGAACACTTTATTTTTAATATTTTTTTTTTAATTATATTATAATTTTTTATTAATATTATGTGTGGGGCATTTGTGTCTAAATCATTCAATCCTCAAACAAATTGCTTCAATCAAAAAAAAAATGTTCAAACATAGAAAAAAATAATTTCAAAAATAAAATTGCCCTCCCCTACTTTCTTTAATAATATGCAAAGCAAATGACCGTCTAACGTGCTATTCACATGATCTGTTCGAAAAATAATTTTGACCCATTATACATTTTTTTTTTTTTTTAATTCATTTTTGTTGTTTGCTTTAATGCTTTACAACTTTTACATTTGTAAGAAAGTCAATTACATGCAATGACACTTTTCGGCCACGGGGGGGGGGGCTGCCCCCTGCCCCCCTTAAACTCTGCTTATGAGGAAATATTAACAATGATTTCGGCCCAATTGACACAATTGCCCATTGTTTTATGTGATCCAAATTAGGATGAATTGTAGTGTTTTTACACTACAGTGATCAGTCGTTTTTCGCGGTTAATAGGGACCAGAACCGGCGGCGATTAGTGCAAAACCGCAAAGTATCACCCCCCTTTTTTTTTCAATGTATTTATTCAGATGTATCATCGGAAAGAGAAACATATAAGACTTATAATTTTAAAAACTTATGTAATATACTATATAAACATGGAACCCACCAAAAGAAAGATTAGACTTTCTTCTTTCAGCAGAAAAAGAGTAAGTTCATATCTTTTCCCATTCTTTATAAATCAGCATTAGAAAGTAGCTTAGTTCGAGCAATTTTCCAATTTCTGATGAAAAAACAGAGAAAATGAGCTTTTTGTAAATGCATTACATTTCAAACATAACTTAGACTTTAACACAGCTATTTTTTGCTTTCGTTACATCCCAAACATCTGAATAATGTTTTCCTTTTACAAAATAACATAAACAACCAGACAAATCGAGCTTTTGATAGCAAAGTAACAATTTATTTGCACATAACTAACTCAGAGATGACGCTTGGTGGCCACAACAACAGGTTAAACTTTTCCCTCATTGACTCCTGACTCGTAAAGATGGATTTTTTTATTTTTTTTTTTGTCTTTCTTCTGTGGTGACCACTGTCTCGTTTGCCTGGGGAACTTGTGTTCCTTGGGGGGAACTGGTTTAGCAGTGCGCATTTCCGTGTGGGACACTGGAGGGTGCGGGGGACGCGAGCGGTGAGCATGGCGGCGCGAGCTCTGCTCGGCGAGCAGCACGGACTCAACTACGCTCTACTGGTTGAATTAGGTTGGGGGTCTTACCAAATGCGCTACTGCCCTCCAGTGGCCAGTTTTATTGCTTTAAAATGGGTTTTGAGCTTTGTGCATTCCATCTTAGATACATCGAAACCTAATGATACCGATTGTCAAAACAAATGCAAAACAAATATGTCTTTGGGACACTGAAGCAATTAAAAATAGAACGTATTTGTACGTTTTTGGGAGCAAATGAGTTAAAATGTAATAATGACGTTTTGAACATGTTACTGTACCACAGAATTATTTTCATAAAAGAAAAAAAAGTAGATGCCCTATCCATTAAATAAAAAGTTAAAAAAAAAAAAAAAAAAAAAAAAGAAGCTTGTCTTTATTAAATGCTTCATTAAGTGTCCACTGAAAATAAAATGAGTTGCCACAGCAACTGTATAACAAGTTAAGCGATGAGTGACACATGGGGCGCTTTGAAGGTCGAGTCTCTGGCAAGATCAAAGCTCAACCATCTGTCAATCATCGTTTACTTTAATAAGCAACTCCAGTTCACTCTCTGACGAACAAAGAGCAGGGAGGGAGGGAGTGTGAGACTGCGCTATTGGCACGGGACAGCTGTATTCTTCTTTTTTTTTTAATTGAAAAAAAAATTGCGATGGACTGAAGGCGCGAAGTTTGAAGCACGAAGTAGCGAGGAATCACTGTACTGTATTTATCGGTATGTATCGGTCAAATTTTTGGGCATATTGTCCTATGAGTGAATGTTTCTAATCAATTTGAATTTGTTATTATTTACTGATTTTATTACATTTTATTTTTCTGTATCAAATAGTCAAAAATGTACCTTGAGTGTATTTTTACAGTTTGGATGTGACTTTTTTTTAAATTCAGGCAAATTGATGCGCGTCAAGTCTTCTCTGTTACAAACAAAACAATGTTAATAAAGTTTTACCTTATTAGAAGTTGATCTATGTTACTTTTTTTCTTTATTAGAAAAAAAGTACACAGTGTTAGGCAGATGCGTATTTATAATAGGAATTTTATAGACAAATGATACTATTTACAGTGGGGGCAGAGTTTGGGGGGGCGTGAAACATTTACGTCTTCCTTGGGGGGGCGTAACAGAAAATAATTGAGAAGCACTGCTTTATTAGCACATTTAGCTTCAACATTAACATAGATTACGGCTCTCGGCAGGCCGTAACTCTAACTCACTCCTGCATCATGCTAGTAAACATTTTGGCGCCACGTGCACTTCAAGGTGCCTTGGATAATTCTATATCAGAATATTACAAAAGGCGAGTGGACACAGGCTTTCATTGGACCACACCGTTTATTGGCATAAGCTTCAGCAACTCCTTCACAACAAACCTAAGTATCATTTAGTGAAAGCACAACAAAAATAATATCTCTCAAAAAAATAATGTTCACAAAAAGAAAAGCGCTTCAATCTGAATTAATGAGGCCCTATTCTCACACAGCTAAACAACAGCGTAAAGAAAACTGGCATTCCCAATCAAAATAGCTATGCAACATACACATAAAACTTACTCAAGACTTTGGTCAAACTCTGTTCAAACATTTTAGTTCAACAAATACACGGGATGGCAATATTTATATTTATATATATCTATATTTATTTCACAATATACAAACTATCAGAGGTCTCGTAGTGTGAAGCCAGCACTCAAATGACGTGAATTACAATGGATTGACCAGTAAACAGGAAACTACGGCGTCAGTCGAGGGACAAAACACATTATTTGGCTTGATTTCTAATTTAATTTAAAACTCGCCATTGACACCTTGTGGTGTATTTAGTGTATCTAGTTTATTTTTTGATAGAAAATTTTACAAATTTTATTAAAACGAAAACATTAAGAGGGGTTTTAAAATAAAATTAGTATAACTTGTACTAACATTTATCTTTTAAGAACTACAAGTCTTTCTTGTGGATCCCTTTAACAGAAAGAATGTTAATAATGTTAATGTCATCTTGTGGATTTATTGTTATAATAGACAAATACAGTACTTTTGTACAGTATATTGAATGTATATATCCGTCTTATGTCTTATCTTTCCATTCCAACAATAGTTTACGGAAAAATATGGCATATTTTAGAGATGGTTTGAATTGCGATTAATTAAGATTAATTAATTTTTAAGCTGTGATTAACTCGATTAAAAATTTTAATCGTTTCACAGCCCTAGATGTAACCCAACTGAAAGGAATAATGGGGCAGACGCCCGGGGCGCCAAATAGAAGACAACCAAACGGGACGATCGAGAGGACGTCCGGGATGCCAGGCGATGAATGACCGAATGGGACGATCGGGAGGACGTCCGGGATGCCAGGCGTGGGACGACCGAACGGGGCAATCGGGAGGAAGTCCGGAACAACAGGTGTGGGATGACGGAGCAGAATGAACGTCCAGGATGCCAGGTGTTGGACGACCAAGCAGGATCTTCGGGTGGACGTCCAGGATGAGGGGCGCATCGTGCAGCACTGCCAAAGCGTGGCCAGAGAAGCGGACGACAAGAGAAGTGGCCTGTGCTGCCCAGCCGAGGCATTTAATTTACCTCAATATTGCGAAATATGACGCCAATGCAGTAAGGGTTAATTTCTCTCATTGATTTTTTTTCCACAATGTTTCATAATGCATGCATGGCACGAAAAACATAATAATTACCTTGAATCCTCGAACAAATCACTCCTGAGACAAACCTTCCTGTTTGTATGCGGTACAGCTTTTGTAAATCTGGCCTTGGATTGCTGCATGATTTGAATAACTGTGACCGACTGTGAGTAACTGAAGCGGAGTGTGGGACGGCCCCCTACTTGCAGGTGTGGCGCAGTGTCTGTGGAATGTGTCCCGTCAATATAATTATGAAGTCTATGGTCCAATCTATTTGAACTGGGAGGTCTGGCAGCAAACTAAGGTTAAAATTTAAGACATTAGGTTTCCAATTACTGTTTGCAGCCTGTGGAAAAGTTTGAAGTGATGCTTGGAATTTCTCTCTTGGATTTCAAAGTGTTTTCCACTGTGGTACAACTGTAAAAGTTCAATAGCCGACTGACTGTATCATTTGTACATATGTGTTATATTTTAATTAGGTATTTGAAAGTGCAGCTCCAAGTGTGAAGAGGTCGTGAAGATGTGAGTGGTGGCACCTAGTAGCGAGAAAAAGCCCGATAATTCCGCCACAAAGAGTTTATTTAAAAGGAAAAAACGTTCGAGTACAGAGAAGCTAACATTGGCAGAGCTTGTTATTCTGATTGTATCTGATAAAAAAAACACAATTTGAACGAGATTAGATTTTTTTTTGTATTGAAATCAGAACAAAGTTGAATTTCCGGTTTGTAGGTAAGGTTAACATTGGCTGCTTTAAACCATTTCACTTTTTTACCAAAAGCTTCCCATTAAATCCCATTGGCACATATAGCATCACACATGACAATTTGATATTATATTCGATTCACACATTGGCATGAGAAAATATTAACAAAATTTTTGACCAAATTTGACCATCTTTGACCAGAAATCTCTCATTGCATCCCCCTGTCACATTCAGCATTACACATTTCCAGTGGTGGGCTTTGCAATTTTGGGGCCTAAGGTGAACATATCCAGGGGCCTTCTTCATGGGTCAGGGGTTAAAAAGGGGAGAAGAGTGTGGAAGAAAAATATGTTCTGGTACACTAGAACTGTCCTAAACGACAAATTTTCTCCTGATTAGTCAGCCGACTAGTTTTACGATTAATCGACTAATCTAATAATTTTCATTTTCTTTTACTAATTTAGCAATGAAATTTTTGTTGACGCTTATTAATTCACAAAACTATTTTGGAACACAAATTCTTTATTAAAGTACAAATAATCATGTAAATAACAATAATTGATCACAAATAAACAATGGGGTTAAATGCTGATAGCATTTACTAGTGCAAAAGAATGGAAAGTAAACAGATTCAGAACACTGACTTTGCCTTTCCAACATTATTCAAAACAATTCTTTAAAAAAAAAAATTCTAGCAATATTATTATAGTATACTACTATATATAATAGTAGCATAATAATTATAATAATTATTCATCGCCAATCATATTTGTCATGAAGAGTGTCATTTGAAAGCTATTCTTAGTGTAGAATCTGTATTATGTAGTATTTACTCAACACATTATAATATTAATTCTGAAGTATGTGGGAATAACTCCAGAAATCATTATTTATATGACAAACATATTGTGCTTTTGCTGTTTACCAGCTGTTGAGTGTTATTGTATGACTGATTGGAAGTGTACTACATTGTTTCGCCACAAGGTGTGCTGTCGTGTATTTTAGTTCGGTGTGAAGAAGAAGAAGAAGTTAAAAGATGCATTAGAGGCCAGTTCTCAACTTCTCCCTCACTGCACTTTGGCTCTCATGGAGAGCACGTTCGCTCATGTGTTCGAAATAAATGATCGCCGACGTGCAAAGTAGCAAGTGAGCTGTAAAAATAGCGAGCTTAGTGGCGTGAAAACCGCGAGAGAGCCAAGTGAAGCTAACGAACAGCTAAGCGATGCTAAACGGCGCTAAATGAAGCTAAGCGACTGATACTCAGTCCGTCGTCTTGGTCTTGGAACAGTCCATTGTAGTGCGTGTGTGTGTGTGTGTGGGGGGGGGGGTGTAATATAAATGCAGCATTCAAATGGCTTTCTTTTTTGTGCTGTTATTTTTTTGTTTGGTATGCTGACATAATTATATCTGACGAGTAGTTGGGGGTGCTGCTGGCTCCGGTAGCCCAAGCTGTTGCTCGTTGGGCCAAGGGCATCTGGTTTGGGGCCCCTAGTGGTTGGGTGCCTAAGACGATGGTCTACTTTGCTTGAATAGTACGACGGGTATTGAAAAAGTAATGCACCCAACTTTATTGTGTACAAACAAATTATAATAGCAACATTTACTATACATCAAAAGAATGGTACAAGTGTGAGGATTACATTTTTATTTCACCCCTCTCAAGAGCTACAGTCCACTTATGAACGAGGACATGTATACGAGTGTTGTAGAACTCAGCCGGTTGATCTCTAAGCCAATTCTTGACAGTTTTCACTTCGTCGTCATTGCCATATCGGTTGCCCTGGAGTCCTTCTTTCATTGGACCAAAGAGGTGGTAGTCTGACGGTGCCAAATCAGGAGAATATGGTGGATGTGGTATCACAGTCCATCCAAATGAAGTGATGACCTCCATGGTCCTGATGCTTGTGTGAGGACGAGCACATTTGCCATGTCCAAGTTGGGCATTCTTGCTTTGAGCTTCCTGAGAGTGTCAATGTATACCTCAGGGTTAATGGTTTCCCCCTTCGGCAAAAAATCCACAAGGATTTGTCACACTTGGACGGAACGGAGCGGACTCACGTGCAGAATTCAGTTCAGTCTTTTATTTAACACAAACTATAAGAAGCAGCAACAAACTGAGGGCGCTCCAGAAGGAGGAAATAACAAGCTATTAAATAAAATGTAACAAACGTGAAACAAGAGAGCCAGGCAAAATGCACTGGAGTTTACAACTACAACAAAGGGGTATGCATGAGGCACAAAATAACAAAGAGCTATGACAAAAATACTATGAACATCTTAGAATATCTTTGCTATGGTCTGGATTTGGTGGCAACGAAGGGCGAAGACACTTTGGCACGAGACTAGGGAGTGACAAACAATTTAAGCACATGAGGAATGGGTCACAGGTGGGAACAATAGGTAATCATAATCAGTAACAGGTGAGACGGCAGGAAGGGTGAGCGGTGGAAACAGGAGGGTGAGGCTTCAAAATAAAGCAGGAAGAGAATATACCAAGACACGACAACCCTCACCCAGGCATGACAGAATTACGTTTTAAGAATCCCAAAAAACGGTGGTCATAATTTTGCCAGCTGACTTTTGGGCCTTGAACTTTTTGACGAGCTTCAATAGGGGCAGCCATTTTGGAAGGTAGTTTAAGCTTTAAAAATCTAAAAATAAGAAAATACATACAGCAATCGCAAAAAAGTGTGTCGTATCATGTTTGTGCCAAATATAAACAAGTTTGGTAAAATCCTGTACGAGCAATGCACTTGAGTGCATTACTTTTTGAATGCCACTCGTAGATCTGCCGATGCACATTTCATTCCTCTTCATGTTACCGTAATTTTGATTCCCTCGTGAAAATGTTCTCATATGACTGTTAATTTGAGAAAATGTGCCGTTCTGACGCCATTGACCAAACATTTGCATTTAAAAGGGGCATAACAAGCCTTGAGCAAGGTGGCTCTATCTCAATCTCATCATGTGTTTTGTCCACTTAAGAGGTCTTCAGTCAAATTAGCGTGGAGCCGATTGAAGGTTGTTGCCGGGTGGCGCATCGTTGCTCCTTCTCCAAGCTGCCGCTGTTTTCCCAGCTAATGATTAATGACCCTAATTTACACTTTAGAAAAAAATAAATCCAATCATGCTGTGACATTTCCTATCAAATGAGTCCTTCCTCATTCGCGTGTTGTTTACCTCTTGACAGAGCAATCTCACGCCGGCGTCGGCTTTATGAGTCGCCGAGACGATGAGCCGTTCCGCGCAATTACCTCCACCGACGCACACCAACGATGCATCCGGTGACCCTTTCATTATCCGCAGAGCCAGACTGAAATGGGACAGTTATTCTTGAAACGGGGTCTTTGAATGCAGTTTTTGGGGTTCATAAAAAATTGTAAATTTTCTGTTGAATAGGCATACCTGTCAACCCGAGGCCGTTGGCAATCTTACAAATAGTGATGTATGCCCTTACAAATTGATGACAAATCTTACAACGTTATGTATTGCGTGCAATATGAAACAAAAATAAAACTCAATTTTTAAAATAATATGAATTTATTGGTAATATTGTCACCTATAACCTGGTACAATCAAAGAACAATCAATATCTTCAACTACATCATGATTACAAAAATTTAACAGTGTCTTTTGTTATAATTGTATGTAGACTTTTGGCAATTTCAATAATGTATTTTGATGGCTGCACTTCAGCTCGCAATTCAGTTAGACTTGAAGGTAATCGTAAGTGTGTCCAATTATAAATTAAAAGTTCAATTGATAAAATTAACTTACCATTACAATCTTTGAGTCAGGGACCATTTTAATTCTGAGAGGTGATCAACAATAGTTGCAGTCAAATTGTGTTTGGCAACAAATTGACAGAATAAAATCTCCGCTTTCATCACTTTTCATTCTGCAGACTGCATCTTTGTGACCAGTGTTGTTAATCTTACTTTAAAAAGAGTAATTAATAGCAGTTACAAATTACTTCTCCCATTAAGTAATTGAGTTAGTAACTCGGTTATTTGAATGTAACAGTAATTAGAAGAAAAAAGAAAAAAAACATACTAACCTCAGCTATGTTTGAAAATCATTTAATGTTGTGAATCAACCGTTAAAGTTATTAAACTTGCTCTCGTTTTTGCATTAGTTCCTTTCTGTCTACTTTCGACATGTGAAAGTTTTAAAACTGTTTTATCATTTAAAGATAGATTCAAGTCAAGATTTTTCCGATTTAGGAGTATTTCAGATAAAAAGTTCCTGAGGTCCGCTAGGAATGTTCACTACAACAGAGCCTTTCTGAGAATTGTACTGCTTTAAGATGGCGGTTGTTTACTTACGTCGCCGAGTCTGTCATTTTGCATCTAGTTCTATATGCATATGATATGTAGTGTAGCATTAAGTGTGCGTAGATTGTAGGCTGTCAGCTACAGTCAGGAAATATTGGAGCCACCTAGCCTAGCATTGCGTTTGCAACAACACTCTTCCCTCCTTCCCACTCCCGCTCTTCTTTCTCCGTGTTGCTGACTTTTCTCGCGTCATTCAACCAACGTAGTAACGGATAGTAACGCACATTGTCTTGTTGCCGAAATGGTGACAAAATAAGAACGGAGAAAAAAAACGTAATGCACAAAAAACGTACAGATTTTGAACGGACGGCGTACACATTTAAAAATCACTGCTCACTTGTACAAATTACGCCAAAACTGTACAACTTGACAGGTATGAATAGGATTTAGTTGAAATGTAGTGCTTTTGCATTCACTAGAGTTCACTAGTGCTGCTCGTACCCAAAGGTGGGTGGTAGCATGTTACATGTACTCCGTTACATTTACTTGAGTAACTTTTTGAGGATAATGTACTTCTAAAAATAGTTTTACTAAGCCATAATTTTACTTCAGTAGATTTGTGAAGAAAAAAACGCTACTCTTGTTCTGCTACTTTGGGCTACACAAGGGTCGTTACATTTTCCTCTTTATTCTACATATTAGTTTGTTTCTTTTCTTTCTCACGATGCTATTGCTAAGAGTAGCGCTACTAATTTCATCAATGAGATGTCGCAAAAATAATCACATGACTCCATTACACCAATGAGACGCAAGCCTGTTCAATCGCGCCTTTAAAGCACCGTAACAAATGAAGTATTTGACATAGAGGGCTGCCCTCAACATGAATTGAAATCGTGGATTTAAAATTCTCTCCAAGGCTTTATTTGGCACTGATTGACCACGGAAAACCGGAGATATGATCCTTTTAATTTCATAATAGTAACTACTACAGTATTCATTACTCAAACTCCGAACTATTTTCGCCATTAGAGGGCAGGGCTCTCATGCTCTTTGGATGAATAATGCTTCATTACTGTTTTTTTCCTCTCTCTTTAATGATTTTTTTTTTTTTTTTTTTTTGGCTTAATGTGGTTACATAATGGGTTATTGTACAGTATCATTATAACAACAGTTCATATAGATAAGTTTGTGCTGAGAGAAAAAAAATACCATTGTTTGAAAAATAAATCAAACAAAAATAAGCAGTATACTCAATGTTACTCAATACGTGAGTATTCTTTTCACTGGATACTTTTTACTTGTACTTGAGTATATTTTTCTGGATGACTGCTTTTACTCGAGTAATATTATTTTTAAGTAACGCTACTCTTACTTGAGTAAACATTTTGGCTACTCTACCCACCTCTGCTCATACCACACTTAGCTGCCATTAGGGCTTCCACGATTAATTAATTAATTAACAACAAATCAATTATCAAAACAATCGACAAGTATTTCAAAAGTTGATCAATCATTTGACCAAAATTTGCCTAAGTATTTTTTTTTTCCTGAATACATATATTGTATGCTGTAGCATACTAAACCTTAACGGAAAAGCAATATACCGATATTGTCCAACTCCAAAAATCCGATACCGATATCAAACCGATACTGAATATGCGGTCATGGAACGTATTCATTTTTCAATCATTTATTATTCTTTTAATTTTTGCACCAGGAATGCAAATGGTCTGCTCACAAAATAAATCCCAAGCATCTTAGTTTGGATATACTGTATCTATTGGTCAATAAGCGTAACTTCTATGCTAAGCCGTGAGCAGCCCCTGTACAAAGGCAGAAGGCTTCTACATTCTCTTGACGTGGCTTTGCAAACAAAGATTTCATGAAGGGGGGTTGCCCACGATGCAGGCACGCTCGCGGCTGACAAGGCCAATGCGACATAAGCAGGTGCGGCCGCAATAGCTGTAGTCGAAGGTGACATCAGATACGATGCGTTTTTTCCTCCTGCGGCGTTTGTCCCTCAGGTTGTCTTTGCGAGAAATCCAACCTGCATGGCCCAAATGATGAAAACAGATACCGATATTATCCGATATAATTTTGAAATGCTTTTATTGGGCAATATTATTGGCTACCCAAAAATATTGGACAATTCTATTCTACTGTATATTCATTCACCCTTTTTTGTAATAAATAAACATTTTAATAAATGTAAATATTCTATTTTAAATGTTTTTTAAAACTATGACTTGATTTAAACGTCACTTTAATGTAGGTAAGTTTTGATTTTCTCTTTATTTCATTTGCATAATCGGGAGAAAATTAATGATGGATGGATGGATGATGGACGGACAGATGGATAGTCTTCATTGACTATTTTTTATAATTGTCTTGCTAATTTCTTGCTAGCAATTTACCGTAATTTTCAGACTATAAGCCACTACTTTTTTCCTTCATTTTGAATCTTGCAACTTATAGTCCAGTGCGGCTTATTTGTTGATTTATTTGGGTTCATAGATAACACTTTATTTGATAATGGCGTCATACGGCCGCCATAAGAAGTGCTTATGACAGATGTCACTAAGTGTCATCCAGCAAATTATGTCATGAACTCCAGCTCTGATATCTTAAATTCATTCAAAAGTGAGATCATTTGCTGGAACAACAACGAAACAACTAGAACAGTAACTGAAGAAATTAGCACAGAACATTAATTACGATTGTTATTTACATCTGTAGTGTTGCAATGCATGCTAGGAGACATATTGGACGACAACAGTGTTGACAGCAGAGGTTGACTGTCTCCTCCGAGAGAGCAGTGATGACCAAATGAATCACCATGAAGCTTTGACTGCAAAGCTTCATTGCTTCAAGAAACTTCATTTGGTCTTATGATGCCACTGTCAAATAAGGTGTTACCGGTTAAAATCGTTTGTTGTAAATATCCCATAATACAGTGAGGAAAGCTGTGGCTTATAGTCCAGTGCGGCTTATTTATGAACAAATACTGTTTTCGTGTCAAATTTGGGGGGTGGCAGCTTATAGTCAGGTGCGCCTTATAGTGCGAAAATTACGGTAGTAATTTTCTGTCTTGCTAGCAGTTTATCATATGTTGAGTTGTGCTGTACAACTAAATTTTCCTTGTCTTTAAAAAAATATATATATTATCATTATTATTTAAATATTGTACATTATAAAAATAAACAAATCGGAACCCTTTACAGGGTAAGTCCATCCATTTTTTACTACTTAATCCATGATTTTAATGAGATATTATCGCGTACTTACCTTGTGTCGCTCCAAAAACTGTGTAGTATGTTTCACCGAGTTTCAAGACACAGCTGTGAATGGCCACAGCCGGACATATTGGGGATTTTATGGGTGAAAAACAGTAATACGATATGAGTCGCAATGCAGAAATGGCAGACATCAAGGATTGGTCGAGGTTTTCTTTTTCAAATATGAACCCCTTTAAACATTTTTTTTTTCTTCAAATTTGTTTTCGTTTGGATTGATTATTTATCATCTAAAATATTGGGGAAAATGCGACAGTAACAAAAAAAATACAATTAGGCGATAGTTAAGAGGTACAGTAGATATACGTGACCTATTTACTGGCACTATTTTTTTCATTGTGACATAATTTGTCTAAAAGTTAAAAATATACGAATGAATAATTTTTTAAAGTTTTTTTTTTTTTTTTTTTGAATGGAATTTTATTGTCATCATCATCGGTATCATTGACAATTACAAAATGTGATATGACATGCCCGAAGGCACCGAAGAAGAAGACAAAGGCGGACGGGATGAAGCATATGCTTATCAGTTTCCCGTCCCCCATACAACTAAAGACGCACATTCAGGCATGGAACATACATCAAAACTGTACAACAACACAATCAACAATCTTAGCGTCCAGTCAAGCAGCTCAATTAATTTCAGGGCGTACAAGGTTATGGCTTAGTCATGTCCCTGACATATTTGCATCTGTTTGCTGTGGAACATTTTGTCATGGCTATGTGTATGGCAAAAGTGATTATGTGTTATTACAGCTGGTGTGAGTAGCGGCAACAATTGGCGCACACAAAGGTCACTGTAACAGTTTCATCAGACATGAATGTATAAAATCAAACAACACGCTGTACATATTTTATCCCAAGATTAATGTCTCCACAACGAAAAGATGCTTATTATTCGTTTTATACAGTATCTTTTCCATATACTAGACATTTGAATCAGGAGCTCGGTAGACACAGCAGATAATTATGTTTTTACAATTGGGGATTAGGAGCTCAATTGTAATACATTCCAGGAGATTGTCAATCATAATTGCAACACCCCCCGCCCCCTTAGATGCCCGATTCATTCGTGTCATGTTATGTCCGTACAAATTAAAGTCAGAGCCTTTGTTATCTTTAGTAGATAATCCTTAATGTGTTCGAGATTCTTGGAGAGACTCCTGCCGTTGATAAGTTTCAGCTTACCGTCCACATCCACGAGTTGTTATACTGGTCCGCTCTGTAGTATTTACAGTTATCCAGCTGTTATAGTCAGCTGGTCAAGACTTGTGATAGCTTTTATCTTCATATCTTGCGTCTTGACAAGGATCCTGCAATCCGAGACCCTGGTGTTGGCTATTTTCCCAGCTTTCTTGAGTTGACGTGCTTTTCTTGCAATTTCGGCATTTCGGCGGGTCAAGTTGTCATTCAAAAAAATCTTTTAAAATAAATATATGACATCAATGAATGATTCTAAACTAAAAATGAGAGACATTTTGAATAATAAATATACCTATTGAAAATATCATTATAAATTACCTTCTTTTCATGGCTGGGTTAAAACAAAAGTGGTTGCGCGCTATCTGTAAACACGGGGTCTCCAGGGTAAAACAGACAAATGAAAAATAGTTTAGGGACTTAATGTCCCATGAAACTGCTGTGGCAGCATATAGACATATTGTTTTGGCGGAAAACACAGACACGACTGAAAAAGCAGTTTCTGCTCTTGCACCCCTCTTTAAAATGAACTGAAGTATTTTAAGCCAAGAGAACTGTTGTGTTTGATAGAAGCAGATTCATGGCGCACTAAGCCTCCGAAATATTTTTGATTTGTCCGTTTTACCCTGAAAACCCCCGTTTACAGACGTCGCACAACCGCTTTTGTTTCAACCTAGCCCTAAAAAGAAGGTAAGTAATGATATTTATTATTCAAAATGTCTGTCATTTTTAGCTTAGAATCATTAATTGATGTCTAATATTTAGTTAAATAAAAAAACGACTTAAAAAAAATTTTTTACTCGCATATTTTAAACTTTTAAACGAATTACGTCACAATGAAAAATTTGGCGTCTGTAAAAAAGTTACAGATATCTACCTCATAACTATCACTTAAATGTATTTTTTTGTTACTGTCATATTTTACCCGATATGTTAGATGATAAATAATCGATCCAAAAAAAAAAAAAAAATCGAAAAATAACCTTTAAAAGGGTAATTACAGTGCCCTCCATAATTATTGGCGCCCCTGAAAAAGATGTGTTTTTTGGCTTCTAATCATTTTTAAAAAAAATTCAAATAATATGGGACCTTAATCGAAAAAAGAGAAAAATCCAACCTTCAATACAAGTGCATTCATTGAGTGGGGAAAAAAATCCCACATAAAGAAAAAAATATTTGACATCAAATAATGTGTGTCACAATTATTAGCACCCCTGGTGTTAATACTTTGTACAACCCCCTTTTGCCAACAAAACAAGGTCTGGGGACTGAGATGGTCATGGGAGGAGCTTGATTTTGTGTCTGGTGAACCATTTCTGTGTAGATTTGGCCATATGTTTAGGGTCATTGTCTTGCTGAAAGACCCAGTGACGACCCATCTTCCTCTTTGGGGCAGAGGGCAACAGATTTTGATTGAAATGTCCTGGTATTTCAAAGCATTCATGATGCCATGCACCCTAACAAGGATCCCAGGGCCTTTACAAGCGAAACAGCCCCACAGCATCACTGACCCACCCCCATACTTCACAGTGGGTATGAGGTGCTTTTCAGCATGCGCATCTTTCGTGGCACGCCAGACCGACTTAGAGTGTTTGTTGCCAAAAGCTCAATCTTGGTCTCATCTGACCAAAGCACACGGTCCCAGGTGAAGCCTGGGACCAAGATTGAGCTTTTTGGCAACAAACACTCTAAGTGGGTCTGGCGTGCCACGAAAGATGCGCATGCTGAAAATCACCTTTTTCAGGGGTGCCAATAATTATGGAGGGCACTGTATATGGAAAAGAAAATCTCAACCACTCCTTGTTGTCTGCGATTTTTGCATCGTGGCCCTTGTTATATCACCATGTTTCACCCATAAAAAAAATCAAATAAATTTTTTTTTTAAAATCTGGCTTTTGCCATTCACAGCTGTGTCTTGACACTCAGTGATACATGCTACATGGAGTTTTTGGATCGAAACAAGGTAAGTACGCGATAATATCTCGTTAAAATCATGGCGTCTTTAATTCTGCTCTCACGTGCTTTCGCCTCCAATTAGGGTTTTGCAGTTAAATTAAAACTTTTTTTTTCAAATTCCCTCCCGTTCAAAATTTTTGTTGCCCCAGAAAATTGAGATTTTAAGCTTTCCAATGATGTATCACACATGCATATAGGACAGTTTTGAAATTTGGCCAAATTTCAAGTCACCTGAGTGTTTTCTGCCTTCAATCAAACAAAACAATTTGGCTTAAATTACAGCAGTTTATTTTAAAGAGGAGTGCAAGAGCAGAAACTGCTTTTTCGGCCTTGTCTGTGTTTTCCACCATATTCTTTTTAATAGTATTTTTTAGGGCTGTCAAAATTATTGCGTTAACGGACGGTAATTAATTTTTTAAATTAATCACGTTAAAATATTTGACGCAATTAACGCACAAATGCCCCGCTCAAACAGATTAAAATGACTGCTCAGTGAAATGTGTACTTGTTGTGTTTTTCGGAGTTTTGGCGCCCTCTGCTGGCGCTTGGGTGCGACTGATTTAATAGGCTTCAGCACCCATAAGCATTGTGTAAGTAATTATTGACATCAACAATGGCGGGCTACTAATTTATTTTTGGATTGAAAATTTTACAAATTTTATTAAAACGAAAACATGAAGAGAGGTTTTAATATAAAATTTCTATAACTTGTACTAACATTTATCTTTTAAGAACTACAAGTCTTTCTATCCATGGATCGCTTTAACAGAATGTTAATAATGGTAATGCCATCTTGTTGATTTATTGTTATAATAAAGAAATACAGTACTTATTTACCGTAGGTTGAATGTATCTATCCATCTTGTGTCTTATCTTTCCATTCCAACAATAATTTACAGAAAAATATGGCATATTTTATAGATGGTTTGAATTGCGATTAATTGCGATTAATTTTGATTAATTAATTTTTAAGCTGTAATTAACTCGATTAAAAATTTTAATCGTTTGACACCCCTAGTATTTTTTAAAGGTTTTATTTTAAATTTTTTGAAATTGCATAGTATTTAACTCATTGCCTGCCATTAACTATGATAGACATCTAATCCATTTAAATTGGAAGGACTGGCTGTGAATGCTCATCTTTCAGTGCCATTGACAGTGTTAGATGTCCAATTCATTTTGACTAGGAGAGGCCATCATTTGCTGCCATCATCTCCCAGTCAAAATGAACTGGACGTCTAACACCGTTAATGGCAGCCAATGAGGTAAATGAGTGCCGTATAAAGTGTTACTTATTTTTGTCATATATTTGTCTTGCTTTTAGACATTTGAAAACGTTTTTTTCCCCATTTTGACCTTCAGGAGTCGTTCCCTTCAGGCATTTATGATGAATGACAGACAGTTTAATGTGCCAAAATCCCTTTCCATTGTTCTTGTTTTCTTTGAGAAAATGCTCCCTTAAAAAAATCTCCCTGAGCAAGTTTTGTTGTTTCTTCTTCTCCAGAACAAACAACAGCATGGCCAGCATGCCAAACGCAACCTTTCTACTTTGCATAAATCTATGCGACCTGTCGTCGATGCGTGCCAAACGGCGTGAAGGCCTGAGTGAAGCGGTCGGATAAGCCCTTTTTGTTTTGTGTGTGTTAAATGGCGCGACCTTGGATTATCGAGCTTCTGTCACCGGCTGCTGTTTGAAGACAAAATGGATGGACGGCCGCATTTGGCACCGTCTTCGGAGGCGAGCGCTCGCTGGCGACCTCGCTTTCGGGCCTGCCGGAATGTAACAACTTGACATTTGCTGTAATGAGACAAGAGGAATGTTTGTCTGTAAAAGGAATACTTGTGAAATGACACTTTCAAAGGTTTAACAATGTTAGTAAACACCTCTATTTATCATTCATACTATAACATCACATCCTGCAAAAGCACCTTATAAACATATCTGACAGTTATGAAGTGAGGGTGTCTTTTCTCAACATTAGCCTCCCAACATTTGGCGTTGCCATGGCAATGGGCGAGAATCTTTTATTTCCTGTCTGAGAAATGTGTTTTAAGACCACGAGCACAAAGATGTTCCATAAAATAAAAAGAATTCTCGCCTCAGCTGATGCATACAGAAAAGTGCCCACACTCCCCACCTACATCACTTCTTAATTTCCTCACATTGCCTACCATTACTTACAGTGGGGCAAATAAGTATTTAGTCAACCATGAATTGTGCAAATTCTCCCACTTGAAAATATTAGAGAGGCCTCTAATTGTCAACATGGGTAAACTTCAACCATGAGAGACAGAATGTGGGAAAAAAAACAGAAAATCACATTGTTTGATTTTTAAAGAATTTATTTGCATCTCAATACTTTGCTATGTACCCTTTGTTGGCAATAACGGAGGCCAAACGTTTTCTGTAACCCTTCCCAAGCTTTTCACACACTGTTGCTGGTATTTTGGCCCATTCCTCCATGCAGATCTCCTCTAGAGCAGTGATGTTTTGGGGCTGTCATTGGGCAACACGGACTTTCAACTCCCTCCTCACCCTGTGGCGTCAAAATGATAACAAGAACGGAGAGCAAAAATCCCAGAACCACACGGGGGGACTAGTGAATGACCTACAGAGAGCTGGGACCACAGTAACAAAGGCTACTATCTATCAGTAACACAATGCGCCGCCAGGGACTCAAATCCTGCACTGCCAGACGTGTCCCCCTGCTGAAGAAAGAACACGTCCAGGCCCGTCTGCGGGTCGCTAGAGAACATTTGGATGACCCAGAAGAGGACTTGGAGAATGTATTATGATCAGATGAAACCAAAATAGAACTTTTTGGTAGAAACACAGGTTCTCTTGTTTGGAGGAAAAAGAATACTGAATTGCACCATATCCACTGTGAAGCATAGGGGTGGAAACATCATGCTTTGGGGCTGCTTTTCTACAAAGGGACCAGGATGACTGATCTGTGTAAAGGAAAGAATGAATGGAGCCATGTATCGAGAGATTTTGAATGAAAATCTCCTTCCATAAGCAAGGGCATTGAAGATGAGACGTGGCTGGGTCTTTCAGCATGACAATGATGCCAAACACACAGCCAGGGCAACAAAGGAGTGGCTTTGTAAGAAACATTTGAAGGTCCTGGTGTGGCCTAGCCAGTCTCCAGATCTCAACCCCATAGAAAATCTGTGGAGGGAGTTGAAAGTTGCCCAACGACAGCCCCAAAACATCACTGCTCTAGAGGAGATCTGCATGGAGGAATGGGCCAAAATACCAGCAACAGTGTGTGAAAAGCTTGTTCAGAGTTACAGAAAATGTTTGGCCTCCGTTATTCCCAACAAAGGGTACATAACAAAGTATTGAGATGAACTTTTGGTATTGACCAAATACTTATTTTTCACCATGATTTGCAAATAAATTCTTTAAAAATCAAACATTGGAGATTCTGTTTTTTTTTTCCACATTCTGTCTCTCATGGTTGAGGTTTACCCATGATGACAATTACAGGCCTCTGTAATATTTTCAAGTGGGAGAAGTTGCACAATTAGTGGTTGACTAAATATTTATTTGCCCCACTGTATATTATATATACACAAAACAAGATGTACTGCTCGCAGTCCAATCAATGGATGTCGACATTTTAATCAATCATGTATTATTATATCTAGAGTAGACAGGGATATTGGTGTGTTAAGCAGGGGCACAGGGTTAATTCGGCCGGAATGCGGTCGTGAATAAATTATTATTTCTGTGTGGCCCGGTAGTAAATGCCACGTACGGGTACCGGTCCGCGGTGGTGGCAGATGGGGACCCCTGCTATAGACCATCTAGGATGTTTTTTTTTTTTTTTTTTTTTTTTTTAATCTGAAAGGTTACATAGCTGTTTTATGCTTTAGGGGAAAAATACAAAGAATATCCTGTAAAAATAATGGAATAGAGAGATCAAAACAATGATGACATTTTTCAGTCTACTCTCCGCTGCCTTTTTCCTCATTCTGAATCTTCCTCCTCCATTGGGCTGAATTCTAAATCAGCTGAAATTGCTACTCTACTGTTCATCACCCAGATGGAGGCCCCAGAGCACTATAATGACAGGCGCAGCTAAACGGCAGATTAAAAGACGTATTTCTTGTTATCTTCGCTTTGCCAAATCGATATAGTTGAATCGTCTAAAAATATGATTTTAATTCACGCTATTTAAGATTTTTTATGGTGTCACATGTAGAATAAACAATGGTATTTTTTTCTCAGCACAAAGTTTTCAGTTTTAGGATTGTGGCTACATGGCGACTGGTCCCACCTCTAATTAGAATGGAATGAAGTGCCTTTATTTCCATTTTAGCACAAAGAATGCAAATCTGCGAATCCTTCTTTTTTGGGGCGAGAAAGAGATAGATGTATTTTCTAAAGTATGTTAGATATTAGTATTGCTGCTTTTCGTGTTTAACATGGATTTTCATAAAAGTGATCACAATTGTTCCATGTGTTGTATTCTTACTTGCACACGGTATGATCAAATACGAATGATCAAAAACGAAGAAGAAGAAACCACCCCCCCTTCCTTGCGTTCTACTAAATGACCATTTATTCATCAAAAGAAATAAACTCAGTATTCTGCACACATTTTGGATGGTGATCGCTACCAGGAGAAGCCACTTACTAAACTGAGAGGTCTTTTTTTCATTTTATATAAAAACTCAAGTGGCATTGGGAAAGCGAAGGAAACTGAAGGGCTTTTCATTTTGAAGCAAAAGCCAGAATGCAGAATCGCATTTCAGGCTCCCAGAGAAAGCGTTAGGAAAAAAAAAACTAATTCTTTTGGGCTGATGGAAAGCGCTTGGAGTGATTTATCTAATCAACATCGTCTCTGCAACATTGCCAGGTGTGCCGCGGGAATACTAAAAATCCTTACTCGGGTACATGAAAAGTGTCCACGCACGTTTTAGTGTGCAATCACGTCGTTAGGAGACAATTAGTCACTGAGTGGCAAAAACCCAAACTGATCGCAAGGAATCCATCAATGTCATTTGAGAAAAAGAGTAAAATGGCTTACATCATTGGCTTTTTGAACTGAAGATAAACATTGTTCAAGTAAAAGTACATACAGTATATATAGTCGTATAGTACATGTATACATACTGTATATATATATATATATATACATATATATGTGTGTGTGTGTGTGTGTGTACATACACATCAGTAATAATACATATGAGTAACTATCACATGTGTACTAATTATTATACATAAAACATAAACATGTAGTATTTCTATACAGTATATACTCAAGACATTTCGAGACCTCTTTCTGTATATCGTGACCTGACCTGATGTTTATACAGCAATTTGAATCTCTGGATACTATGCTACTGCTTATAATGTAATCCCAAACTGTTCCAGAGTTTTACCCCACATACAGACACACAGAATCATTTCCAAGTACCGTATTTTTCGGACTAATAAGTCGCAGTTTTTTTCATAGTTTGGCTGGGGGTGCGACTTATACTCAGGAGCGACTTACGTGTGAAATTATTAAAACATTATGATATCATTTCACATGTTATTTTGGTGTTTTGGAGTGACACTGATGGTTTGGTAAACTTGTTAGCATGTTCTTTATGCTATAGTTATTTGAATAACTCTTAATAGCTATGACCACGTTCGCGTTCTTCCTTTGGCATTGTGTGTTCAATTGTATTATTGACTGTTTTTATATTGAAATGCATGCTTTTAGTTTGTGCCGCTTTCATGCCCACGTGGGGGTGCACTCGCACGTGTTTACGCAAAGAAGAGCGCTCACATGCCAGAAGAAGACGGACAGTTACGTAGCGTCTCTGAGCGAGTGGGCGAGAGAGAGAGAGAGAGAGAGAGAGAGAGAGAGAGAGAGAGAGAGAGAGAGAGACGGCTGCAAACCTACAGTACGTTCATTGTTTATGCTTGTAAAATATCTCTACAGAGGCAATGCCTATGTGTATCATCTTTTCTGTTGTTGTTGTGTGTTTTCCACCCACGATCGCACACTTAGAGCCAGTTGTGTGGTTGTTTAAACGATGTGCTAATGCTAGCGAACGCTTGCTAACCATTTGTGTCATTGCTGTAATAGCACCTAACTAACATTTATTTGCGTTGATGCGAACCTGTTTGGTATCGAGGACGAAATTGATTCAGCAAATTCTACGGACGTCCAGCATCGTCATTTGGGAGTTTAGCTCGCCTTATAGCCAGGACCGAGCCGTAGCGTCCTGGTGAGGACAGCATATTCGCATTTCGTTGTTCATGCATCATGTAACATCATACTGTACACTTATTCAGCATGTTGTTCTCTATTGTATTTTAATATTAAATTGCCTTTCAAGGTGACATATCTGTTCTATGTGTTGGATTTTATCAAGTAAATTTCCCCCCAAAATGCGACTTATACTCCAGTGCGACTTGTATATGTTTTTTGTCCTCTTCGTTGGGCATTTTATGGCTGGTGCGACCTATACCCAGGTGCGACTTATAGTCCGAAAAATATGGTAGTACGAAATTTTGGTCGTAAAAAGTTGGCAAATCCTCTCAAATTATGAGTTTGCTCTCGCACTGTAAAAAGACATTGTAAGTTGAGGGGTAATAATTTTTGAAATGCTTTAAATAAAAATATTGATGTGTTGTATTTTACAAGATCATTAAATTTTAACAGTTCAGATTGAGTAAATAAATTATGAGTGTGGTCAAAAAAAAACACTTTGTGTATAATCTGAATTGCTTGTTTCTGTAATATAACCAATGGATTTAATGCACTTTTGGTAAGCGTTCCCCCATACTTTGACACAGTATGAAAAGTATGGGAGTACCAAAGTGCTGTATAAAATACGAAGTGCATCAACGTATTGTTTTGCTTTATTTATGATTGACATACATTTGGAGATTTTGTTTTTCGTGTATCTGATATGAGGTTTCCAAGACAACTTGTTGTCATTTATAACACCGAGAAATTTAGCTTCATGTACATTTTCAATTGGTAGACCTTCAGTAGTTATTTGCAACTCAGAATTAGCTATTAGATTACTGCGTAGCTGACATGACAGCTTTACTTTCTCTTTTAATGTTTCGTTATTGGCGTCAACTGTGCAGACAGAAGGCGTGTTGTGTTGCACAAGTTCTGAAATACATGATTATAGACCTGACGAACCTGGCGATTTCTTTGCCAATGTTACCACAATAATTCGCAGACATTCTACGGTCGTATTGTCGAGCCAGTTCACGAATGCGCACACCACGCTCATATTTTTCTATCATTTTGAGCTTAATTTCCATGGTAAGCGTTTTCATTTTTTCACCAGCTGCACTAACCTTCTTGGAACCAGTGTATATTTCTCTCACATGAAAATCCGCCGTGTGTCCGTCTTGCAGCAAAACAAAGAAACTGCGGTGCTGTCATAAATCGTCGTATTTTGAGCATGTCGTCGGATGTAGAAACAAATGGCAAGTCATATTTTGGATGTCGAAAAGATCATATGTCGAAGCGATCGTATGTCGAGGTACCGCTGTACAAACAGAGATCTGAGTCAATATTCAAAGAAAGAAAACATTCATGTACTGCTCAGTTTTATTTGGAACTGAGCAGAATGGAAAAACAAAAGAAATAAAATTGGCTGCACTGTAAACAGAAGTTTAACAAGCTCCAAAAACTCCTAATGGCGGATTGCAAGCAACTATCAGGTGCATACTGCTACCTACTGTACAAGAGTGTGGTGGTTTTTATTGGTCAATGTCAGCCCAATCTTGCTTGTACTTGTGTTGCTGCCTCCAGTGCTCAGTTACGGTATAGTTGCACGGGGCTTATCGATTGTGCCAAAAAGAAAACAAATTAACGTGTAACGTAAGCCACAATTTGAAAAGTAGTGGAGTAAAAAGCTCAGATGCCTGCTGTAAAATATAGTGAAGTAAAAGTAAAAAGTACCACTTCATATTTGTACTTAATTAAGCATCAGACAGTTTTCCAAAAGAAATTTCTTTCTTCGCTTCCACTGTTCTTTTATTACTTCCCTTTAAAAAAAACTGAAATAGTATTTTTTTTAATTTGAATTTAATTTAATAAAAAACTTTCTTGTTTAATGAATTTATTTATTCTTTTGTTTTGCCTGCTATTTATTTACAATTAATAATACAACAAAAAAAAGTAGTAAAAAAAGCAAAAAACTCTCGTAATTTTTATCCAATTTATGTTTTCATTTAATTAGAAAAAAAGGACAAAATTGTATTCTTTTTTTATTTATATTAAAATAATGTTTTAAATTGAAAAAGGGGAAATGTAATTTTTTCCCCATGTTTTTCCTATTTTTATATTTAATTCCTTTACAAATATTCAGCACAAAAAATACAAAAAAAAAATAAAAAATGACGCGAATAAAAAAGGAAATTTTACATACATTTTCTTGAACGAAAAAAAAAAATGAGGTTAATGTACATGATTTACTTTTACGAGCCACACAAAATGATGCGACGGGCTGGATTTGGCCCCCGGGCCACGAGTTTGACAACGTTTACTTTGATAGTTTATTACCTATTATTAATCAGTATGTAGCAGAAAATCAGAAAAGGCTTATTTTTTATTTATTTTTCAAGAATTTGGAAGCCAAATGTCCTCCAATGCTGGAATAAACCATTCAGTTCTTGTGTCAGTGGCTTTTTGCCTGTTTACTAATCCACTTAATCTTCTTCAGCATTCTTCCTGCGAATAATCTCTCGTCACATTTGTCTGATGAGCCGCATAAAACTTGTCACATCCCGACCCTAGCATTCTCCTTTTGTGTGGCAAATGCTAAATAGAGATTGACACAAGGCCCCATGAGCTTGTCCACTCGGTCGTTGGACCGTAGTTGGGACACCGGCACTTTTGCATTGATTTTTTGCAGCTCCAAATGGAAGAGAATCTTTATGAGGGGCTGTACAAGACATTTTTCATTCTGGCCCTCTCACACACATAGATTCTCCTTTCAAATACATACAGTATATAGTCACTCTCACACACATATATTCTCTCACATTCATAGATTTTCACTCTCACATTCATACATTTTTACTTTCACCTTCATTCATTTTCACTCTCATTTTCATATATTTTCCCTCTCATTTTAATTAGGGGTCTAACGGTACACAAACATCTCGGTTCGGTATGTACCTCGGTTTTGAGGTCACGGTTTGGTTCATTTTCGGTACAGTAAGAAAACAAAATGCAAAATACAAATGTGCTAGTTGTTTATTACACACTTTTGTGCTTTCAACAACAAGAACATTAGCGTATACAAAGCTAGAATTCTGCTCAAAAAGTAGCGGGTATTTAAAGATAATAATCCAACTAAAATTTGCCTTTCAGACCCCGCGTATTGGTCAGCTTTCTTTCTGAAAGAAAGAAGAAAAAAGAAGTCCTGTGCTAAAGAGAAAGTGCTAAATGTACAAGTTGTATATTACATACTTTTGTGCTTTCAACAATAGGAACATTAGCCGAAAGTAGGCTAGAATTCTATTCAAAAAGTAGAGGGTATTTAAAGATAATAATCCAATTATTCCAACAATTTGCCTTTCAGACCGCGCGTATTGGTCAGCTTTCTTTCTGAAAGAAAGAAGAAAAAAGAAGTCCTGTGCTAAAGAGAAAAGCAATCCCAATGACAAAGATTTTAACATGTATTTTACAAATGAAATGCCTCAATGAATCAAATTTTTTTTCTTATGAACTGTTTTAAAAAGCTTTGTTGGTGGATTTTCTCAAGTTAAAGCGCCACACAGAAATTAAAAAATGTAATTGTGTAAGCAGGATCTGTGTATTATTCTTATTATTTAATTACAGGTGTTTTAGCTCATTTCAATTTATTTCATTTAAATGGGCTATTATTTATTTTATTATGTGTTTATATTTTACAAATGTGATGTAGTATTCATTTATATTGTATATTTTATGTTGAATAACCTTATTTTCTATGTGAATATTAGTTCCTACTTCTTTTGTTGTGGTAGGAGGGTTTTGTATTGAACACGGGGCCGTGTTGGTTATTATTATAGCAGAGGAGACAGCAGTAAATCAACAAAGACAAGTCAACTGTGCCCCGATTTACCACTCAAGAGATCTGATGGACTCAAAAAGTGGGTTACGATTGCATATTAGTTTGAAAATCGACCGGATCCATCGCATTTTTACATGAGTGACTTCCGGTCTGCCCGATCCTAGCAAGTAGTATTGACGCAGGAGGGCCGCGTCTCGTGTCAAATAAGAAACTGCCGGTTTTTTTGCGTGCGTCGCGTTGAGCCGCTTCTGGGTTGTGTCTAACACGCGGCCGCACTGCGACTGGTGTACATTGGCTGATTGACTTTAACGCCCGCGTTTCACTGCGTTCTCGCGGCGGCCACGTTGTCGCGCCGTTGACGTTTTGTCCTACCGTGTTGGTCCTCATTATAGTAGAGAAGACGGAGTAAATCTAATCTACACAAAGAAACTGTAACCCGATCGACTCACAGCCTCGAAAAGTAAGGGTTACATTACGTCAGAAACTCGTTCGGTACGCCTCCGTTCCGAACCGAGCACCCCGTACCGAAATGGCTCAATACAAATACCATAATGTACCATTACACCCTTAATATTAATACATTTTTACTCTCACATTCATGCATTTTTACTTTCACATTTATTCATTTTCACTCTCATATTAATATATTTTCACTCTCACATTTGTTTTCACTCTCACATTCATACATTTTCACTATCACATTCATACATTTTTACTTTCACGTTCGTTCATTTTCACTCTCAAATTCATATAGTTTCACTCTCATATTAATACGTTTTTACTCTCACATTCATACGTTCTCGATCTCATATTTATTAATTTTTATTCTCACATTCATTCATTTTCACCCTGTGTGTATAGGTATGTAGAAAGAAAATTAGGGCTGTCAAAATTATCGCGTTAACGGGTGGTAATTTTTTTTTTTTTTTTTTAATTAATCACGTTAAAATATTTGATGCACTTACATGCCCTGCTCAGATTAAAATGACAGCACAGTGAAACGTGTACTTGTTGTGTTTTTCGGAGTTTTGTCGCCCTCTTCTGGCGCTTGGGCGCGACTGATTTTATAGGCATCAGACCCATGAGCATTGTGTAAGTAATTATTGGCATTAACAACGGTGGGCTACTAGTTTATTGTTTTGATTGAAAATTTTACAAATTTTATTAAAACGAAAACATTAAGAGGGGTTTTAAAATAAAATTTCTATAACTTGTACTAACATTTATCTTTTAAGAACGACAAGTCTTTCTATCCATGGATTGCTTTAACAGAATATTAATAATGGTAATGCCATCTTGTTGATTTCTTGTTATAATAAACAAATACAGTACTTATGTACCGTATGTTGAATGTATATATCCATCTTGTGTCTTATCTTTCCATTCCAACAATAATTTACAGAAAAATATGGCATATTTTATAGATGGTTTGAATTGCAATTAATTGCGATTTATTACGATTAATTAATTTTTAAGCTGTAATTAACTCGATTAAAAATTTGAATCGTTTGACACCCCTAAAGAAAATGTATGTAAATGAGAGAAGAATATTTCGGTATAAGAGTTAATATATATCTGTGTGAGGGGAGAATATATGCATGTGTGAGTGAAAGTATATATGTATGTGTGAGTGAAAGTATAGTGGAAACGGAAGGAGTATAGTGGAAACGGAAGGCAGCTCTGAATGGCTAGCTCTGATTGGCTGAGAAGCTGAAACAATTCCTGTTGAGGCAGGTTAACATGGAAGAGGAGACATAAGCACTTCGGCAAGCAGTTGGGCTATTACGAAATATTTTGTCGACCTCTGAAACAGTCACATCTTTGTCATGCGGTCTCGAGCGGGAGAGGACAAGATCAGCTTCACCCAACTTCACTCATAATAACGCAGTTGAAAGTGAGATGAGAGAAATTTTCCGACCAAGCAACTCCCAAATCCTTTTAGCAGTCCAAGCGGGAGCTAACGTGACACGTGCCCAAACTGGAGGATCGTCACGGCAGTTATTGCGATATCAGACGCACCATTTTAACAACTGGAACTCCCAACACTGGAAAAACTGCGGTGAACTGAGCCGCGTTTGGTAATGTGGAACTCATAGCAGTAGAATAGTCCAGTGGTAAAATCGGTCATCTGTGGCTCGGACAGTGTGGGTTGAAATCCTGCTAGAGACCTTCGTTTACTTGTATTTTTCTCAATAAAAAGTTAATAATGGCTGCCTGACTAATGAAGACAATATTGTAAAATCAAGCATGCACTTTCTGTAATTGTGTCAAGTATTTTGACAGATCATATTCAATTTGTGCTATGATTTACAGCAACAAATAGAAAATATGTAGCTGTCTTAATGATAAAAATATGTTCGAGAAACAGCAAGGAGAGTTCTATGTGCACTGATAAAAAAAAGGTCACTAGACCAATTTGCTATTCAAGTGAAAATGTAGTCAAAAAAACAAATGAATGAATAGAGCTAAATCGGAAAACTAAGAGGTGTGCTCCAGCCTAAAAGAAGAGTACTTCTAACCTGCACTGGTTTTGGGTCAAAAGGTCATATGGTCTAGGAGCTATTGAAGTTTGAAGTTACTAACTAAAAAAAAAAAAAACATTAAAAAATTATGAATAGATACATAGGAAAACTAAGAGGTGTGCCTTGATCTCCAAGTAAAGTACTTCAACCCTGCACTGGTTTGGGGTCAAAAGACCTCACAGCTTCTGAAGTTTGAAGCTAGTCAATATGTCATATGTGAGTGTGAGAATTAAAATGTATGTCGTGAGAGGAGAAAATATGTGTGCGTGTGAGTGAAAATATGTGTGAATGTGAGAGGAGAATGTATGTACAGTTGTGGTCAAAAGTTTACATACACTTGTGAAGAACATAATGTCATGGCTCTCTTGAGTTTCCAGTTATTTCTACAACTCTGATTTTTCTCCGATAGAGTGATTGGAACAGATACTTCTTTGTCACAAAAAACATTCATGAAGTTTGGTTCTTTTATGACTTTATTATGGGTGAACAGAAAAAAGTGATCAAATCTGCTGGGTCAAATATATACATACAGCAGCGCTAATATTTGGTAACATGTCCCTTGGCCATTTTCACTTCAATTAGGCGCTTTTGGTAGCCATCCACAAGCTTCTGGCAAGCTTCTGGTTGAATCTTTGACCACTCCTCTTGACAGAAATGGTGCAGTTCAGTTTGGGAAGGCCATTCGAAAACTTTAATTCAAGCCTGATTTAACCATTCCATTACCACTTTTGATGTGTGTTTGGGGTCATTGTCCTGTTGGAACACCCAACTGCGCCCAAGACCCAATCTTCGGGCTGATGACGTTAGGTTATCTTGAAGAATTTGAAGGTAATCCTCCTTCTTCATTATCCCATTTACTCTCTGTAAAGCACCAGTTCCATTGGCAGCAAAACAGCCCCACAGCATAATACTACCACCACCATGCTTGACGGTAGGCATGGAGTACTTGGGGTTAAAGGCCTCACCTTTTCTCCTCCAAACATATTGCTGGGCATTGTGGCCAAACAGCTCGATTTTTGTTTCGTCTGACCACAGAACTTTCCTCCAGAAGGTCTTATCTTTGTCCATGTGATCAGCAGCAAACTTCAGTAGAGACTTAAGGTGCTGCTTTTGGAGCAAGGGCTTCCTTCTTGCACGTCAGCCTCTCAGTCCATGGAGATGCAAAACGTGCTTGACTGTGGACACTGACACCTGTGTTCCAGCAGCTTGTAATTCTTGGCAGATCTGCTTTTTGGTGATTCTCGGTTGAATCTTCACCCTCCTGACCAATTTTCTCTCAGCAGCAGGTGATAGCTTGCGTTTTCTTCCTGATCGTGGCAGTGACAAAACAGTGCCATGCACTTTATACTTACAATTATTTGCACTGTTGCTCTTGGGACCTGCAGCTGCTTTGAAATGGCTCCAAGTGACTTACCTGACTTGTTCAAGTCAATGATTCGCTGTTTCAGATCCATGTATGTATATTTTGACCCAGCAGATTTGATCACTTTTTCTGTTCACCCAAAATAAAGTCATAAAAGAACCAAACTTCATGAATGTTTTTTGTGACAAAGAAGTATCTGTTCCAATCACTCTATCGGAGAAAAATCAGAGTTGTAGAAATAACTGGAAACTCAAGAGAGTCATGACATTATGTTCTTCACAAGTGTATGTAAACTTTTGACCACAACTGTAGGTGTATGAGTGAAATTTATATGTATATGAGAGGAGAATGTATGGATGTGAGAGGAGAATATATGTGTGTAAGAGAGTGAATATACTGTATATGGCGGAAAACACTGAGGTGACCTGAAGTTCCGCTCTGAGACGCCCAATTTGGCCAACCTTCAAAATTGTCCGATATGCATGTGTGATAAATCATTGGAAAGCTTAAAATCTCAATTTTCTGGGGGAAGAAAATTTTTGAACAGAAAGGCATTTAAATAAAAATGTTTTTTAAACAGCAAAACCCTACCTCGAGGTGAGAGCATGCGAGAGCAGAATTACAGACGCCATGACTTTAACGAGATATTATCGCGTACTTACCTTGTTTCGATCTAAAAACTCCATGTAGCATGTATCACTGAGTGCCAAGGCACGGCTGTGAATGGCCACAGCTGGATTTTTGGGGGATTTTATGGGAGAAACATGATAATATAACAAGGGTCGCGATGCAGAAATCGCAAACATCAAGGAGTTGTCAAGATTTTCTTTTTCATATATTTACCCTTTTCAATGTTTTTTTATGTATCATCTAACATATCGGACAAAATGGGACAGTAACCAAAAAAAAAAATACAATTAAACGATAGTTATGAGGTAGATACCCTTGACTTTTTTACAGACTTTTTTTTCATTGTGACATAATTTGTTTAAAAGATTAAAATATGTGAATGAATAATTTTTTTAAATCGTTTTTTTTTTTTTTTTTTTAACAAAATATGAGACATCGATTAATGATTCTAAGCTAAAAACGACGGACATTTTGAATAATAAATATAATTAATTACCTTCATTCTGTGGCTGGGTTGAAACAAAAGTGGTTGCGCGACGTCCGTAAATGAGGGTTTTCAGGATAAAACGGACAAATTAAAAATAGTTCGGGGGCTTAATGCGCCATCAATCTACTATGGCAGCATATAGACATATTGCTATGTCAAACACAGCATTTGTTTTGGCTTAAACTACAGCAGTTTCTTTTAAAGAGGAATGCAAAGAGCAGAAACTGCTTTTTCAGCCTTGTCTGTGTTTTCCGTCATGTGTATGTGAGAGGAGAATGAATGTATGTGAGAGGAGAATGTATGTGAGATTGAAAATGTATACTGCAAGTGTGAGAGTGAATATATATGTACAGTATGTGAGAGGAGTATGTATGTGTGTGAGAGTGCCAGAATGAAAAATATCTTGTATGGCCCCTCATAAATCTTCACCAACAGCGCAATCTTGTCCTACCATAGAAAGGGAGCTATCATTGAAACTTTGCTAACGTAATCGACTAGGACATCAGGGGCAGATGGCCTGCCGACCAACGTCAATTTTACTTCTTGGTCATCTAGGTTGGACCCAAATCAGTTGTTTCTTGAAATAAAACATCTTGATTGATGACTTTAAAAAGTATTAAAAAAAAATAAAAAAAAACTTTCTCCAGACAAAAAATAAAATGGAATGGATTCGTCGACTCCAACCGCAGGCACTACTGAGAGCCATTTCCTCTACTCAACTTAAAGTCAATAAGGTCAAATCCACAATATTAATCATCGCTGCTAACAAAAAAAAAAAGGAAAAGTCAGCATCCGTGCGTGAGCTCATTAGGTGTGAATCTTTGCGTGCTTTGTGCATCTACATGCAGCTGGAAATGTGGCACAGCTCCTCTGGCCTTCAATTAGGGTAACGTATCGACACGCGTCGGATGTTGTAGACGATTAGTTTTCAGCATCACCGTCAATCTAATTCGCCTATGGACACTGTGGTCACATCTCAAATGAAATTGGTATTCATTTCGATAATCAGCAATCTATTTTGGCGCAATTTGTGAGTAAAGACTCTAAAATGCACATTTCTGGAGGGCAAATGGACCCCCCCCCTCCCCCCACACTCATTGGTCATGTGGTCCAGCAGTCTGACGTCAATTGAGACATTTTTGCTTTCGAAATTCTTAAAGGGAACCTTGGACTTCAAGACTTGTAGACTCTAAAAAAACCACAATTTGACAAGGATGCATCAAGGACCCAAATGCTCAATAGTTGTGCTCAAACAAAAGTGTTTATTCTCCAGTTAGTAAAGTTCAGAAAAGGAAATGACAAAAATTCACAGCAATAGCTGGAAAGTAATCAACAGAGTCAGCTCCAAAAAACCAAAAGGCATAGGTTAAAAAAAAACATCAATCGTTGTCAAAAAAGGGCTTACACAAGGAGATGGCGGAGGACGTGGCAGGATAGCAGCCAAACTGACACTGGGCAAGGATAGAAGCAGGCTATACTAGTCCATCTAAATAAATTAGCATATTGTGATAAAGTTCATTATTTTCTGTAATGTACTGATAAACATTAAACTTTCATATAGTTTAGATTAATTACACACAACTGAAGTAGTTCAAGCCTTTCATTGTTTTAATATTGATGGTTTTGGCAAAAAGAATCAAGAAAAAACGAAAATCCCTATCACAAAAAAATTAGCATATTTTATCCGACCAATACAAAAAAGTGTTTTTTTAATACCAAAAAAATGTCAATCTTCAATTAATTATATCAGCTATGCACTCAATACTTGGTCGGGAAACCTTTTGCAGAAATGACTGCTTCAGTTCGGAGTGGTATGGAGGCAATCAGCCTGTGGCACTGCTGAGGTGTTATGGAAGCCCAGGATGCTTTGATAGCGGCCTTAAGCTCATCCACAGTTTTGAGTGTGGTGTCTCCAAACATGCTCTTCACAATATCCCACAGATTCTCTATGGGGTTCAGGTCAGGAGAGTTGGCAGGGCAATTGAGCGCAGTAATGCCATGGTCAGTAAAGCATTTACCAGTGATTTTGGCACTGTGAGCAGGTGCCAGGTAGTGCCGAAAAATGAAATCTTCATCTCCATAAAGCTTTCAGGAGATGCTAGCATGAAGTGCTCCAAAATCTCCTGATAGCTAGCTGCATTGACTCTGCCCTTGATAAAACACAGTAGACCAACACCAGCTGCTGACATGGCACCCCAGACCATCACTGACTGTGGGTATTTGACACTGGACTTCGGGCATTTTGGCATTTCCTTCTCCCCAGTCTTCCTCCAAACTCTGGCACCTTGATATCCAAATGACATGAACAAATTTGCTTCCATCTGAAAAAATGACTTTGGACCATTGAGCAACAGTCCAGTGCTGCTTCTCTGTAGCCCAGATCAGAAGCTTCTGCCATTTCCAGCACACGCCTGAGCACAGTGGCTCTAGATGTTTCTACTCCAGACTCAGTCCACTGTTTCTGCAGGTCCCCCAAGGTCTGGAATCGGCCCTTCTCCACAACCTTTCTCAGGGTGCGGTCACCTCTTCCACTTTTTCCTTCCCATTGAGGTTCCTTGATACAGCACTCTGGGAACAGACTATTCGTTCAGAAATTTCTTTCTGTGTCTTAGCCACTTGCTTAAGGGTGTCAATGATGGCCTTCTGGTTTTGAGAAATGAACCAGGCTGGGAGTTTTTAAAAGCCTCAGGAATCTTTCGCAAATTTTTGAGATAGGGATTTTTGGTTTTTCTTGTTTTTTTTTTTTGGCCAAAATCATCAATATTAAGAAAATAAAAGGCTTGAACTACCTCAGTTGTGTGTAATGAATCTAAACTATATGAAAGTCTAATGTTTATCATTACATTACAGAAAATAATGAACTTTATCACAACATGCTAATTTTTTTAGAAGGACTAGTATATACAGAGGGTCACAGGTGGACACGATCGGCCGGATTGGCAAGAGCAGGAAGTAAAGTTAACTCAAGGAGGCACGCCACTACCAGTATAAAATAATCTTTTATGAACCAACATAAAACATTAACAAGACTTCCGAGATGTGACACAATTGTTCTCTTTTACTAAAATATGTTATTAGAAACATAAAATATTGCCATTGATTTAAAAATCTATAATATTCAGTACCTGTTTTGACCTACAGAGAGCGCCATTTTTTATGAACGCTTGGGGTGATGACGTAGTTTGTCACTATCACTAGAAAAAACACTACTGGTGTTCTGCAATTCCTTCCTACACGGCGAAACGTCCAACACATGCGCAGTCTTGTTAATCTTACTTTAAAAAAGAAATTACAGTTACAAATTACTTCTCCCAAAAAGTAATTGCGTTAGTAACTCAGCTACCTGAATGTAAGAGTAATTAGTTACTTGGCAAAGTAACTGGTGATATTTTTCATGTTTTTTTTTTTTTTTTCTCAAAAATTTAAATAAATAAATAAAAACAGGTCACACAAAATGAAGTTTAAAGGGTTTTGGGGACAATTGGCCCTAGGCAATTTTACCCTAAACTTAACTAGACACAGGGGTATTGCGGATATTGCAATAAATAGGTCGTAACCTTTGCTCTGTGTGGAAGTCATTTAATGTTGTGAATGAACCGTTAAAGTTGTTAAAATTGCTCCCGTTATTGCATTAGTTCCCTTCTGTCTACTTTCGACATGTGTAAGTTTTAAAACGGTTTCATCATTTAAAAATAGATTTAAGTTAATTTTTTTCCGATTTAGGAGCATTTTAGATACGAAGTTACTTAGGTTCGCTAGGAAGGTTCTCTACAACAGAGCCTTCCTGAGAAGTCTACTGCTTTATGATGGTGGCTGTTTACTAAAGCATCTAGTTCTTTATTATACATGTTGCTAATGCCGCCGTGTTGGTCATTTGCATCTAGTTCTGTAAATATGTGATATCTACCGAAGCATCATGTGGGCGTAGTTTGTAGGCTATTGGCTACAGTCAGGTATTATTGGAGCCACCTAGCATAGTAGCATCGCGTTTGCAACGGCGTCACACTCCCTTGCCTCGTCCCCACTCCTGCTCTGCTCTCTCGTTTCCGTGAGTCCGTCTTTTTCAGACTTTTCTCGTGTCAGTCAACCAACATCGTAACGCATAGTAACGCACGTCTTTCCCGTCTCAGTAACAGTAACGGCGTTGCCAAGATGAGAAAAGTAATTAATTAGATTACTCACTACTGAAGAAAATAACGCCGTTAGTAACGCCGTTATATTCTAACGCCGTTATTAACAACACTGCACATGCGCACATCGGTTAAAAGCGGCGAGTACTTAATATTTGAGTTTTTAGTGACTTTTATTGACATTACTGGGTAATGGCTGCCAGTCAGGGACCTGGCAGCCACAGTAATAGGGCGGTAGGTGAGTCCCACATTTTTTCTCTATGGCATCGCTCCCGGGGCATGGCCCCCTCTTCGCCTGACTGCCGGTTGCGGTGGTGGGCGAGAATTGGGGTGGCTTCTCAGCGGTCTCCTGCTTCTGCCTTCTCCTCTCTTTTCTGCCTGGGTGCTGGATGGGGTTGGCGGGATGTCGCCCACTTTGGGTGGCGATCCTGTCCTGCCCCGGGCCAAGTGGGCTGTGGGGGTCCCACGGTATGCTGTGTCGGCTGGGGGGTTGGAGCAGTGGATGGTGGGCCGTGTGAGTGGGTGGTGGTGGCGTGTCTACTCATCCCTTCCCTGGAGGCCAGTGAATGGGGGCGCGGATGCTCCGGGGGACCACCCTGGGTCCCGGAGGGATGACAGCGGCCCCCTTGCTGGATCTGATAATAACTGCTTGTACGTCAGGCTACTTGGCTCCTCCCGTTTTGCGCTTGCAGTGGACCGCTCTTCACACTGGGCTGACGCTATTGTGAAAAGGCCTTTAAAGTTCTTTTCTGCAAGTTCTCCAATGTGAGGCAGTATTCTGGCAACCCGAAGGGTGAGGGCATTTTGTGCTTGTCAATATTTTGATATAGTTGCAGTATCATTTTTGGCCTTCAATCTTACATTGTGCACCTTTAAAGTGATCCTCTAACTTAAATACATGCAGGCTCTAATAAACCACAATTGTTCTCTTGTACTGAAATATGTTGTTAGAAACACATAAAATGTTAAATCAATGGCAATATTTTATAATATTTACTACATATTTTGACCGTTAGTTGGCGCCATGGTTTGCGGGCTCGCAGTGATGACGTCATTTGGATCTTTCCAAATGTGTTGCGTGTTCATCAATTGCTTATTGCTGCCTAAACTCGCGAAGTAAAATGCCACGATGTGCTGCTTTTGGATGCAATTTCCAGTCAAATGGAAACAAGGGGAGTGAAGTGAGTGGTCAATGTGGAATTATTATTTTTAGTGAATAGATGCGCATAAGTGGAAGCTTCTCCCCCTTTTTGGTCCCTGTATGCACGTATCCGACCCACCACGCGTTACAATTGGCGCCCGAACATTTTTCCTGGATCCTCAGTCAAGTAAGGGATCCGTCTATTTTCTGGATCCGACGGTCCCACCGCGTCCACAATGTTGGTTTCGGATCTGTCCATTTTTTTGATTCGTCGGTCCCACAGCGGCTTTTCGGATCAGTCTATTTTGTGGAATCGATGGCTTGATCGCGGCTGCAACATTGCCATGAGATCGGTCTAATTCCTGGATCTTCGAGTGAGTGAAAGCACGGATTTGGATTACTATTGCTGTCTTTTTTGTTGACTATTCTTCGTGGGAGTTTTCCCCAAATCATACTAAATATTTAAAGCACTATGGCATGCTACAGTGACGACAGTGACTCTGACGTGGACCTTACAACAATGTTGGAGTTCGTCAGGGAATACGTGTTTGCGTACTGCTGAGCTCCCGAGTGAAGAGTGGTCAAGGTGGAAATATTATTTTTTGTGAATAAATGTGCATAAGTGGAAGCTTCTCCCCTTTTTGGTACTTTTATACACGTATCCTACCTACCACGCGTTACAATGTACAAGACATGGATTACACAAGTTGTGCTCTTTGGCCTGTACTGTATGTAAAGCACACGACAGCTCTGGATGCTAACAATCTACATAATTATATTGGGATAAGTTTGAAAACGCAATATGCTTACCTTGAATGTCTGCTAATAAAACCGGAGTTCCCAACAGCATACTCTCGCTCCCAACCAGAGTTCCCAATAGCATACGCGCTCTCGCTCTGTTGTCATTGAGACTTTTGCCCAACTTTTGTCTTATCAGGTATTTGCTGCACGCATTTTTCCCTGAAGCACGTCTTGTGAATGACCGACAGTGCTGTCCTGCTCTTCACTTTTCAGATCTGGTTCAAATAGGAAGGGTAGAACTGACGACATGTTGGGAAAGCTAACGAGTGACACGCTGGAATTTCGGCAACAGGCCCAGTGATGTCACGCACTGCGACGGAACAAGAATGGCGACCTATCACTTAAAATAATTTTACACACTTTATTAAAACAAAAACATTAAGAGGGGTTTTGAAATCAAATTATTATAACTCATACTAACATTTATCTTTTAAGAATTACTTGTCTTAAAAATAGAGGATCCCTTTAAAAGAATATCGTATACATGGCAAACGGTCAGACTTTTGGAACCTAAATGAGGCCTTATTGTTTTTCTTAAAGGGATCCACGGATAGAAAGACTTGTAGTTCTTAAAATATAAGCATTATGAGTTAAAATAATTTTATTTTGAAACTCCTCTTGATGTTTTCGTTTTCATACAATTTGTAAAATTAGTTTAACTAATAGGTCCGCCATTGGTGTTGACGTCGCAGGGCAGTGACGTCACATGGTTACGCTGCCGGGCTTCCAGTGTGTCATGTCATTTCCTGTTTTATTCTGAAGGCTTCACCCTCCTTGTGTCTCTACACTTTCCCTTCCTCTTGTCACCTAATCACCTATTGTTTCCACCTGTTCCCCATTACCTCTTGTGTATAAAAATTCTGCATCTCCCTTGTCTTGTGCCAAATTGTCTTACTACCCATGTTAGTCACTTCGGCCTGGTTTCGCAGCAGTCATAGTTGTCTAGATTTTATCCTCCATTTGGAGTGCATTTGGTTTGAACTTTTGATCATAGTTATCTTGGCTTTTTCCTCCATTGGGAGCATTTTATGTTTGTAATTTTCCTCCTTTTGGAGTGCTTTTTGTTTGAGCTTTTGATTGTGATTATCCTGACTTATTCCTCCGTTTGGAAAGCTTTTTCTTGGTATTTTTCCTCATCCCCGCATGACTGCGGAAGAACCTCTGTTTTCTCAATAAAAGTTTTTGCCTGAAACTCCGCAGGTGAGCCCGCCTCGTCATGTCGGCCTGACACAGAGTATGACTCTAGCGAAATAAACATGTCATCTGTTCAATCCTTTCAATTTGAACCCGAGAGGAACATTAATGAGCATGACAGCACTGTCGATATTTCACAAAATGAGCAACAAAAGCAAAATGAACAGGAAAGACGGGATGAGGCGAGAGAAGAAAAAAAAAGGTGTTCTGCCAAAACGTGCTACACTGGCGAAACGTAATACAAAAGGCGAATTTGACACCCAAAGTACTACTGTACGCTGTGAGCTTGTTTAAAGATGCCTTAATAAAATACTTAAACGTCGTGATATCATATAAGTTTGGTTTAAATATGCGACTTGACTAATGTGGTCAACAGATCAACAATCTGCTTTAAAGCTTCTTCAAGAAAACACAATGCTTAAAATTATAAGAAGGAAACAAATGCAAAAAGTATTTTGACGCAATGAAAAGGTTATAAAAGACTCAATAAAAACAAATAGTAATTACTCGTCGCCTTTAAAAACCAAATGTGAAGTAATTTCATGAAATGCCAAATAGGGTCACAATTAAAGTAATTTAACATTGTCCAACAAATAAAGCATGAAAAAATAATTTATATGTTGTATATTTGACAAAATAATCGCGTTTCCGAAGTTCGAGCCTGAAAGGGGACGAACCCGGAAGTGACACGTCACACCGAGAACGGCGATGACAGCGCTCCATACGGCTGCCATACAAAGCCCTTCAAACGATGATTCAAACAGCGATATAAGCGCTAGATCGAGCGCAAGTGAGGAGATCCAAGTTTTTGAAGAGTTGGAGGAAGAGGAGGAGGTTGGAATTTTATGTTGGACCGTACATGTATTAGCCAGACGCTAATCAGGACGCAAACAATGTGCCCAGACTACCTGACATGAAATGGAGACAAGACCCATCGAGATTACAAGATTGGTAAGATATAGGCTGTTATTATTTTTATGATTTGAAGCATGTCACATAAATAAACCACCTACTATTGCCTGGGATAAAAGAAAACTTTTGACGAATCCCCGATCGTGTTGTGGAATGAGCGGTGGAGGCTAGCGACGTTAGCCTTTGTTTGCCTGGCATGTTTCAGCGAACACTTCCGCCTTCGGACCCTCTGACAGATGCGGGGGTGTTCGCCGAGGCATGTCAGGTGGATAAACCACCTACTATTGCCTGGGATAAAAGAAAACTTTTGACGAATCCCCGATCATGTTGTGGAATGAACGGTGGAGGCTAGCGACGTTAGCTTTTGTTTGCCTGACGTGTTTCGGCGAACACTTCCGCTTTCGGACCCTCTGACGGGGGCGGGGGTGTTCGCCGAGGCATGTCAGTTGGATAAACCACCTACTATTGCCTGGGATAAAGGAAAAGTTTTGACGAATCCCCGATCGTGTTGTGGAATGAACGGGGGAGGCTAGCGACGTTAGCCTTTGTTTGCCTGGCATGTTTCGGCGAACACTTCCACTTTCGGACCCTCTGATGGGGGCGGGGGTGTTCGCCGAGGCATGTCAGGTAAATAAACCACCTACTATTGCCTGGGAAAAAAAGTTTTGACAAATTTATAAGTGTTGGCAAAATGAACTCAATACAACTATGATCGGAGATTGCCACGAGTTTGCTTCTGCTGTTTATTCCACAACATGATCGGGGTTTTGCCTCGAGTTACCTTTTGGCTAGCGTCGCTACCTTCTGCTGTTCATTCCACAACAGTCATCAGTCATCTATCCAAAAATTACACTTATTTTTTTGCAAATCCTTGATCACAAGCAGACCAGTTGAGGAAGCAGGCATCTTCGAAGTGTTTGTAGCAGAGAACACGACTCGATGATGGCGTAAAATTCATTCGCTTCGTGCAAAAGAAAGATATCCATTTACGTGCCCTGCTATCCTTTGGCCACTCATACAATTTTTCTTTAAATTGAAAACAATACATCGCCACACACCGCAGTGGCATCTTACCGAGAAGCAATGCAACAATACTGTTCTATGGCGGACTTGCCTCGCAGTTCTCGGTGTGACGTCATTTCCGAAGATTTCCGAAGATTGTCGAAGAAAAGCATTTTCGTTGTCAAGGGCGTTGCTATGGGTTAAACAAAGAATCTGGAAGGTTTGTGTAAAAAAAAAATAACGAAAGTGTGCTTATAATTGTTTAGCCATTGATATTATTCAAAAACATGGTTGGCCAAACTTACTTCACATTTGGTCTTTAACCGATGTGCACATGTGTTTGACGTCTCTCCGTGTAGGAAGGAATTGCAGAACACCGGTAGTGTTCGTCTTGTGACAGTGACAAACTAAGTCATCACCCCGAGTGTCCATATAACATGGCGCCCTCCATAGGTCAAAACATGTACTAAATGTAATAGATTTTTAAATCAAAAGGGAACAATTGTGGCTTATTAGAGCCTTCAAGTCTTTAAGTCTGAGGTTCTCTTTAAAGCTTAAACATTAACAGCAATGTTGTTTTAATTGCCGACGGTTTCATGGCCTGCTTTCATTAAAATGAGCGCCACCAAACACAAGGTTTGAAATTCTATCTCACTTTGATTCCTTGTTCATCAAACATGATATATTTTTGTAGCCTGAATGTTATTTTAAAAAATGCACTAGCAGTAAGCACAAACTTGATTTTTTTTTCATTTCCCTTGTAACAAGTTGACATATCTATTAAGACGTGAAAGATGTGTGCACCCCACTTTGATTTGGAGTCGATAGACTGTGAGAAGAATGTCACTGCTGGCTGGCGTTATTAGTTGTCATATCTTTGTGTGGCCCGCAGATGCGTTTTCACAAGAGCCAATTTCAGAGCAGAGATTGGCTACGGTGAGGAAGCGAGTGCACGGCGACCCTTTTACTGTTTTACCACTCTCTTTCAGTTTAAAGGAACCTTCGGATTGGCCCCGACTGATACTCGGCTGGAGCTCAGGGAACCTTTAAATCAACCGATATGTCAGCACCAAGAAAGGTTGCCGCGTTTACCTTTCCTCCGGCCGGACGGGGGACAGGTCAGGACGGTTCAATCCGCGGAGAAGCCAGTGCATTATAGGAACAGATTAGACTTTGATCTAAATACCATGAATAAACCATGAGGTATTACGCTCAGATCCACTTGTTATTAAGGTCTTAAAAACTGAGCGAGCAGGGCCACGGGATGATTCCGTGCAATTTACACAGAAAGCTCAAAAGGGGCTTGAAAACGGCATTTCCAGCTGCGCCGGATGACAGGTGCGCATTTCACAGCGTGACCTTGAGAGAAATGATTACTTTCTCAGAGAAAAATCAAGGGCACATTTGGATTTGGAGGTGAACCAATTACATGACCGTGACAGAGATTCTCAAAAGGCAATCTATAAATGTTATTGACAGCTATAGATGCGCAATCCATTTGGACTAAAAGGGTCAGTCTGGAAAAAAAATGCCACTTCTCAAATGAGTAAAAAAAATTACTTGAAATAAGATTAGATTTGCTTTTAACAACAAAATTCTACCAATGGAACAAGCAATTTTTGGCTTGGTTAGAATTCTTAATACAAGAAGTCCATTCAGGATGAATAAGATCTTGAAACTATCGTATTTTTCAGACTATAAGTCTCACCTGAGTACAGTATAAGCCGCACCAGCCATAAAATGCCCAACGAAGAGGAAAAAAAAAATATATACCTATACCTATATATATATACATGGTGCACATTATAAACGGGTACAGGGATGGAGACATATATATATACAGTTGTGGTCAAAAGTTTACATACACTTGTGAAGAACATAATGTCATGACAGATGTTTTACGAAAAAGTCAAGGTTCGCAGTGAGTCAGCAACAGGCACACTTTTGCTTAATAGACAATGTTTATTGATTAGAAATTGCAAATAAATGAATAAATGAAGTTTTATTGATTACAATCCCACAAAAGCAAGCAAAAACAAGCATGACTCAGAATAACAAACATAACTCAGAATAACTACAACGCTAGGTCCAGATTGTCCGTCAAAAAAAAAACCCACGATGCAGTTAAAACACACAAGCACAAGAAACAATGACGCTAGATAAATCAGTTGTCGAAGCTAAAATACCCCCACGCCAAAGTTAAAGCACAACGAGTTCCATGATAATGAATCAAGCTCCTACCTGTCGACAATGAACGGAGGGCCACACGTTCCTGGTCTGAGCAATCAAGGAACCACGGCCGAGCGATTGACGCGTAAAATCCTACGACCGACCCTGGCGTGGCCCGGAAATGTCCGCTCTTTATTGGCATGTGTCACGTGAGAACAGAGGGGGCCGACCTCTGCTCTCAGGAGACACACTGCCTGCCCAAACATGGTAATTTTAAGGTTTTGCTCAACATCTTAAGGACATGAGTCTCGTGTCCAAATATAATTGGTTCACTCGTTGTACCTCTTTAGCAGCATCTAATATCTTGGGTACCATAGCAATGAGCTAAACTATGCCAGAGTGGCGAGAATAACCTGATAAGAAGTAACAGTCAGTCCAAAAGAATGTGCGCACATTGAGCACACAGTTAGTTCCTCTTACTCTCAAAGACAGTCATTGCTAGTCATACAATATTTGTGCAGTTATATATGTAGAACACAATTTGGGTCGTAAAAAGGTCACAAAGGTCATACAAGTGTTTTTCTCCATTCATCAAGGTCACAAAGGTCATACAAGTGTTTTTCTCCATTCATCCCACCCTTTGACCCGGATTGGGTCTATCATCCCTACCTCTTCGGGATGCAAAGTCAATTCACATACATAACGATTGTACCAAGAATTTGTTGTTCGAACTATTATTCTCATTGATAGGCTAGAGTATACATTTTATTAGTTAATGACCGTTTTACCTTTTGGACATAGCAAAAAACACATATGTTCAAAGCAGTGATTATACTTAATACAATGATTAATATAAACATCGGAGGTACAAAATATTGTCTTGCTGTCATAGACATACCAGTAAATATATCCCACCAATGATGAGCAGACTCCTGCTCAATTTCCTTGGCTGCATGTACCACTTCATTTTGAGCTATCAATGTGGACACCTTAAGCTTGGAAACGTCAGACCTGTGTTCCTCAATCATTTTTTGAAGCAACGTGGAACGGTTTAGTGCACTGCTAAAGCGCTCCAGCGTCACTTTCCAAGGAAGACTTAATGCCTCCCACTGCATGGCTCTCTTGAGTTTCCAGTTATTTCTACAACTCTGATTTTTCTCTGATAGAGTGATTGGAACAGATACTTCTTTGTCACAAAAAACATTCATGAAGTTTGGTTCTTTTATGACTTTATTATGGGTGAACAGAAAAAAGTGATCAAATCTGCTGGGTCAAAAATATACATACAGCAGCGCTAATATTTGGTAACATGTCCCTTGGCCATTTTCACTTCAATTAGGCGCTTTTGGTAGCCATCCACAAGCTTCTGGCAAGCTTCTGGTTGAATCTATGACCACTCCTCTTGACAGAATTGGAGCAGTTCAGTTAAATTTGATGGCTTTCTGATATTGACTTGTTTCTTCAGCAATGTCCACAAGTTCTCAATGGGGTTTAACTTTGACTTTGGGAAGGCCATTTGAAAACCTTAATTCTAGCCTGATTTAGCCATTCCATTACCACTTTTGATGTGCGTTTGGGGTCATTGTCCTGTTGGAACACCCAACTGCGCCCAAGAGCCAATCTTCGGGCTGATGACGTTAGGTTATCTTGAAGAATTTGAAGGTAATCCTCCTTCTTCATTATTCCATTTACTCTCTGTAAAGCACCAGTTCCATTGGCAGCAAAACAGAACCACAGCATAATACTACCACCACCGTGCTTGACGGTAGGCATGGTGTTCTTGGGGTTAAAGGCCTCACCTTTTCTCCTCCAAACATATTGCTGGGCATTGTGGCCAAACAGCTCGATTTTTGTTTCGTCTGATCACAGAACTTTCCTCCAGAAGGTCTTATCTTTGTCCATATGATCAGCAGCAAACGCCCAGCAATATGTTTGGAGGAGAAAAGGTGAGGCCTTTAACCCCCAAGTACACCATGCCTACTTTTTTGGAAAAAAAAAAAAAAAAAAAAAAGCATTAAAAATATTTCCGGACCCGAGATTGTTCTAATTTTTTTATTTCGGACCCAGAGGATTTTTAATTCATGACCCCTGGTATAGAACATGAAAAGTAACATCAGTTACTTGGCTGAGTAACTAATTACTCTTACAAAGAGGTAAGTGAGTTACTAAATTTTTGGGAGAAGTGGTTTGAAACTGTAACTACCGGTAATTACTTTTTTAAAGTGAGATTAACAACACTGATGAGTAAACTCATCAATGGCAGTGAAGGGGACACAAAAGTAGGTGTCCAATTATTAAAAAAAAAACAACAAAAACGCAAAATAATCATCAACTCATTCATTGCCATTAACAATTATAGACATCAAATTCATTTCAATTGGGATTGCTGAGTGAGTGATCATGTTTCACACGATTGTTCAATGGCTGCCAGCCCCCCAGTCAAATTGGATTGGATGTCTGGAGCTGTTAAAAGCAGCAAACGAGATACGAAAAAACAAAAGGTGCGACTAACCTAACTCTACTCACAGCCAAGATTTGAGTTCTAGTGTGTTTAGTCTGTCACTTTATATTCTCGCCTTCACTTCTTACCTCTGTCGGGGTGTAGCTGAGAACAACAGCTCACTTTTTAACACCCCTGCTGAGATCTGCTCTCAGGCCCACCTGCTCGCACTCAACTGTTTCTATTTTGGTTGTAAAGCATCTTTGTTAAAGGTGATTTTTATCATTCACGCCCTCAAAATAATTTTGAAGCACTTATTTCACTCGTACAGCATGACTACGTTATTCTCAAAATGTCAGACTACAGCTGCACTTTGACGGATAATAGCCTTAAAAGTGTATAGTTCGACTACACGGCATGTCTGCTACGCTAATGTACCTATTCTTCGTTTATGTTCTTGCACGGTGGGGAAATGGGGCAGGGGGTAGCTGTGTAATGTAACCCGCCGCTTAACCTTTTACACTCTGAGCATTTTTTGGGAGAGGAAATTAGGGTTTGATTATTTATATACTAAAAACACAGTTCAAACATGCCTTGTTGCACAACTTTTTATTCCTAAATCATCAAAGGATTATGCCATTAACTTATTCCAAAATGTTTATATTTTTAGAAGTGTCACAACCAGCTAAAGTTGAAGAAATTGAAATGCCAAATGTGGAAAATCACACACATTGCTTGATTACTGATAAACTACACTCATCGGCCACTTTACACCTGTCCAACTGCTCGTTAACACTTAATTTCATACCAGCACATCACATGGCGGCAACTCAGTGCATTTAGGCATGTAGACATGGTTTAAGACAATCTCCTGCAGTTCAAACCGAGCATCAGTATGGGAAAGAAATGTGATTTGAGTGACTTTTGAACGTGGCATGGTTGTTGGTGCCAGAAGGGCTGGTCTGAGTATTTCAGAAACTGCTGATCCACTAGGATTTTCACACACAACCATCTCTAGGGTTTACAGAGAATGGTCCGAAAAAGAAAAAATATCCAGTGAGCGGCAGTTCTGTGGGCAAAAATGCCTTGTTGATGCCAGAGGTCAGAGGAGAATGGCCAGACTGGTCGGAGCTGATAGAAAGGCAACAGTGACTCAAATAACCACCCATTACAACCAAGGTAGGCAGAAGAGCATCTCTGAACACACAGTACGTCGAACTTTGATGCAGATGGGCTACAGCAGCAGAAGACCACGCCGGGTGCCACTCCTTTCAGCTAAGAACAGGAAACTGAGGCTACAGTTTGCACAAGCTCATCGAAATTGGACAATAGAAAATTGGAAAACCGTTGCCTGGTCTGATGAGTCGATTTCTGCTGCGACATTGGGATGGTAGGGTCAGAATTATGCGTCAACAACATGAAAGCATGCATCCATCCTGCCTTGTATCAACGGTTCAGGCTGGTGGTGGTGGTGTAATGGTGTGGGGAATATTTTCTTGGCACTCTTTGGGCCCAATGGTACCAATTGAGCATTGTTGGAACGCCACAGCCTACCTGAATATTGTTGCTGACTGTTGGAGCCATATTAGTCATTGGCAAAGTTGTGTTGTTTCGGTGTTGGTCACTCATTGTATTGGTTTGTTACATTTTGGAAAGAAATTGGTTTGGTTTATGGAAAGATGGCTCCCCCTTTTTGTAGTTGATGGTACGGTAGCTGCAAATGGTGCACTAATCAACTGACACCTATCAGGTGTGTTTCAATGGAAGTGAGAAGCCAGTTTTGTTTTGGACACAGACGGGGTAGCCAGTTTTTGACCACCTAAACCATCTGAACATTTTTTATAACCTACAAGACATACGACCATGACTCATAACCACTGACCATTTACAAAACTTGCATTAAGAAATCCCTCACCATTATCTGGATTGTGAACAAGCTTCGAAACACCTGGATCGCAATAAAAAACAACTGGATCATCATCAGAAGGTGCGTCTGAAATTTTATACCCCAAACTCTCTGAGGAATGCTTCCAGCACCTTGTTGAATCAATGCCACGAAGAATTGAGGCAGTTCTGAAGGCAAAAGGGGGTCCAACCCGTTACTAGCATGGTGTACCTAATAAAGTGACCGGTGAGTGTAGAAATCTCAGGTTTTGACAACTGATCATAAAAATTTAACATCTTCACTTTCATTTAACATATTACGCATCGAGGTTGAGCAAATAAGCACGGAGTAATTTACATTCCAAAAACGCCACTTTTTGACAGTAGTTTGTAAACAATATACATTATTGTCATGAAATTTGGAAAATAACATTTTTTATTCATTTCAATGAAATGAAACTTCATCTTTTAGATCTCTGATCATGCCTCTGGCTTTTCCTCTTGGCCTCTCAGTCCTTGGAGCTCTGGCACGGGGTCAATCTGAAGAGAAAAAAATTCTATATATTCGATTGTTTGCGAATAGCCATTTTCACACTGTATTTTTAAATTCACACATGAGTATCATATTAAGGTAAAATATAATAATGTAATGTCATAATCTATCTTTTTTTTTGGTTTCTAATGGAGATGTGCAGTACACAAACAGAAAAATATTTTTTTGTCTTTGCTAATATGGGCAATAATACGAGATGTTATTGATTCTTAGCATTATTAGGTTAAAGGTAGGTCTGGAGGGCTTAAATCTGATCCAATTTAACTGGATCTTTGATATGTTTATGATAAATGGCTATTTTTTTTTTTGTTTCATTGTATTACCTTCTTTGAGGGGACCAATCCCATTGTTTATCAACTCCTCTTCCTTTCTCTTCAAATCCATGTCCGATCTTTCTGGAGGCTCCTCATCAGACTCGGCATAATTTACAGCTTGTACTCACCTCCTATGGACTGGATGGTTTTCTCCTGGAGTTCAATACCTTCTTCTACCCCTGCCTTGTTGCTGTGATGCCATATTTCCAATATAATTGTGATCAAAATTGGAAGGAAGTGATGTCATGGAGCTACGGCCAGGACGCTACGGCTCGGTCCTGGCTATACGGCGAGCTAAACTCCCAAATGATAATGCTGGACGTCTGTATAACTTGCCGAATCAATTTCGTCCAAGATACCAAACAGGTTCGCGTCAACGTAAATAAATGATAATTAGGTGCTATTACAGCAATGACACAAACAGTTAGCATGCGTTTGCTAGCATTAGCACATCGTTCAAACAACCACACAACTGGCTCTAAGTTTCCGATCGCTAGGCCTGTCGCGATAACAAATTTTAGTGTGCGATAATTTATCTCATAAATTATTGCGATATGCGATATTATTGCGCCCCCCAATTTTTAAAAAAAAAAACAATTTACAATAACACAGTGAGAATACGGTATATATTAATAGATCAAGTACACCCATTTAAACGTGATAAATATTTACTCTTAAATTCACAAAATACTTGAATACTATAAGGAATCACAACTAAAAACAATAGACCATGCCTCTTAAGTAAAAAACAACAATATTAATACCGCATAGAAACAGAATAAATAAAATGTGTTTTTCAAGAAAAAAAAAAAATTGCACTTAATAACTTAAGCATTTAGGCAAATGAAAAGTTTTCCCCTCATAGCTTCTGCAATGGTGTTCCATAGGGATTCAACGATACAGTTAAGTCACGGTTTGGTACGATTTTCGATATGGGGGACATGATTTTCGATCTGATTCAATACATTTAATCCTTAAAAAATTAAATTGCCATCATATAAACATGCGTTTTAGTGCATAATATCTATGTGCTTACTTCTTACTGATCTGAAGAAATTTCGTATAAAAGTGCTGAGAACAATACTGTTTGTAAATTGAGGCGGGGCACACTGTTCACACACACAGCTCTCTTAGCAGGTAGGTTTACTACATGAGCAAAACATCCTATTTGTGGTCCGAATCCATCTGTGTCATGTACTGAATTAACAATGTTTGCAGCATTATCTATAGTCACTGGTATGGATTGATTTGGCCTTCTTAACTTCCATTCAGTCATGGCGGTTTATAATTCATCGATGTAGTATATGGACTACGTGTCCCATAATCACTCTGGGCTCACGTAGCCAATCGCATGGGACGTAGCACATCTAGTTTGCTATTTCATGATATCCAGTGTGTGCGCGCATTAAAAAAGTTGGCAAATGCCGCTGAAATCACGTTTGCTCATTACTGCACAACACCAGCATATGACAATCGACTTTCATAAACAGGACGAGTTTGAAGCGCAGCGCTCATAATTTGCCACTCAATGTTCATCATTTCCATTCAGCTGTCCGGTGTCAAAGCGAGGTTGTTCATAGCAGTCAAGTCGGCAACAATGTTTTGGCGGACTTAGTTGTAAATATCCGGCATTGTGCCGAAAAATAGCCGCACCGCGGGAAATGTCACCCTTGACGGGAGCGCCCACGCGTCAACAACACCGGCGCGCCGGAGATGGTCCACAGTCAAACCGAAGCACTGACGTGGCCGGTAGGTTATACGTTGAACAATAGGATATGATAGGAACTATTGGCTCCGGCGCTATTTTTTGCCGGACCTGGAACGAAGATGCATTTTGCACAGTTGGTAGAAAGGAATCCGAACTTTTAACAGCACGTCTGCTGCACACGCGCATGCTCATGCACGCGAGGCGATATATCGCACCAGAAAAATTACCGCCTTCATTTGTATTTATCGTGCGATAAATGGAATTATTGCATATTGCGACAGGCTTACCGATCGCGGGTGGAAAACACACAACAACAACAGAGAAGATGATACATACACACAGGCGTTGCCTCTGTAGAGATATTTTACAAGCATAAACAATGAACGTAGGTTCGCAGCCGTGTCTCTCTCTCGCTAACTCGCCCACTTACTCATTCTCTCACTCAGAGCTGCGTAGCTGTCCATCTTCTTCTGTCGTGTGAGCGCTCTTCTTCGTGTAAACAAGTGCGAGTGCGCCCCCACGTGGGCGTGAAAGCACCACAAACTAAAAGCATGCATTTCAATATTAAAAAGTCAATAACACAACGGCGTACCGCACGCAGGCTATTTTTAGACTGTGACGTCACATCGTAAAGCGGAAGTAATGCCGAAGTGGGACATTATAGATCCGCCCTCGCACTGACACAACGCAATTAGTGCTACTTTTCTCCGGTAATCTTTCAAAAACGAACATGCCGATCACGCATTGCTTTTTTTGGAACTTGGAGAAACGATTCTAGACATTATGACACATGAAGGATTTTTTCTTCATACGTTTCCGGAAACCAAAAACTCAGGAGGAAAAAAATGTGAAGACCGAATCGACTTGCGCGGACTTTAACACCAGCTCGGCGAATCCATTCACGTTTCATATGCAGTAAACATTATGTTGGGTTGGCATTGTCTTTCAGAGGACAAAGAGGTAAGCCATTTTTATATTTTTAACTTATTTTTTTAGCGTAACATTGTGCCGTACTGCTTCTGTCTGACAATGAATGACCTGAAAAGAATTACAATGGAATCTGACAGCCACTGTTACCGTTTCTGTTATATAGTATATGGCGGAAAACACTCAGGTGACTTGAAGTTCAGCTCTGAGATGCCCAAATTGGCCAACTTTCAAAATTGCCTGATATGCATGTGCGATATATCATTGGAAAGCTTAAAATCTCAATTTTCTGGGGGGAGGAAAATTATGAACAGGAGGGCATTTAAAAAAAAAAAAAAAGTTTTTTAAACAGCAAAAACCTATCTGGAGGTGAGAGCACGCAAGAGCAGAATTACAGACGCCGCGACTTTAACGAGATATTATCGCGTACTGACCTTGTTTCGATCCAAAAACTCCATGTAGCATGTCTTACTGAGTGTCAAGTCCCAGCTGTGAATGGCCACAGCTGGAATTTTTTTTGGAATTTTATGTGTGAAACATGGTAATATGACAAGGGTCGCGATGCAGAAATCGCAGACATCAAGGAGTGGTCGAGATTTTCGTTTTCATATATTTACCTTTTTAAACGTTTTTTTCTATTTTTCTTTGTCTGGATCGATTATTTATCATCTAACAAATCGGAGAAAATGCGACGATAACGAAAAAAAATACAATTAAGCGATAGTTAGGAGGTAGATATCCGTGACTTTTTTACAGACGCCATTTTTTTTCATTGTGACATAATTTGTTTAAAATATGTGAGTGAATATTTTTTTATAGTCGTTTTTTTTTTTTTTTTTTTTTAAATGAAATATGAGACATCAATTAATTATTCCAAGGTAAAAACGACAGACATTTTGAATACTAAATATAATTAATTACCTTTGTTTTACAGCTGGGTTGAAACAAAAGCGGTTGCGCGACGTCTGTAAATGGGAGTTTTCAGGGTAAAAATTATAAATTAAAAATAGTTCTGGGGCTTAATGCGCCATGAATCTGCTATGGCAGCATAGAGACATATTGTTCTATCAAACCCAATAGTTGTTTTGGCTTAAAATACAGCAGTTTCTTTTAAAGAGGAGTCCAAGAGCAGAAACTGTTTTTTTCAGTCTGGTCTGTGTTTTCTGCCATATATATATATATATATATATATATATATATATATAGAGAGAGAGAGAGAGAGAGAGAGTAAATAAATTATAGGATTAAGATGTGTTATCAATGAAAAAATTAAAAGTGTTCGTTGGCTACCACTGAGTAGCATTTGCGATCGCTACACAAAGCTAACTAAATTACCCCCAAGAACGGTAAGAGACATAGGACAACCAGAGGATATATAAGAAAGACATCGATAAAAAAGCTAAAGCTATGCTTAGTTCAGCTCGTTTTTTTTCGTCTTTTTCAGCCTTCGACACGAAAGCCATCTCTTTAACTGAACATTTTTATGTTCTTCCACATCTTTGCCAGTCAATTTGGCACCAGGAACATCATTTTCAGAGAGAATTGGTAGGTTTAGCTCTGTAAACATCTCCTTCTTACACAATTTCCATTCATTTCTAATTAGTGATAAATGGTGGCTTGTCCCTACTTAGCAACAGTAGCTAATATCATGAATATCAATGAGCGGAAGTGACGTATTGCTTGCGGTACGCCATTGAACGCACATTGTCAAAGGCAGAACGCGAACGTGGCCATAGGTATTAAGAGTTATTCAGATAACTATAGCATAAAGAACATGCTAACAAGTTTACCAAACCATCAGTGTCACTCCAAAACACCAAAATAACATGTGAAATGATATCATAATGTGTTAATAATTTCAAACATAAGTTGCTCCTGAGTATAAGTCACCCCCCAGCCAAACTCTGCAAAAAAACTGCGACTTATAGTCCGAAAAATACGGTAAAAACAATTTTGACAGATAAACGTGACTGTGGGGCAAAATCGCTAAACACGGCTAACTTGGGCTGCCTTTCTTTTTTCTTCAGTGTTGCCAAGGAACACAAATCCAAAGTTGAAGCAAACAAATGAATGTCAAAGTCAAGCAGGACAAGCAGTTTGCCTTTGTTCTCCCCCGCACGCTTCTCTTTGCTTTGGAGGTCACAAGGCGACTTCAATTAAGGCGGCCACGATTAGCGGGCTGGCGAAAGCGCGGGGGGATGTGTTGACTCGAGCTCCAAAGCAGCTGCTGCCGTTTAATCCTTTTGTTCACGTTAGTCCGCACATGGCATGCGTCCCTATAATTCTTACTTCCGAACAGCAAGAGGCTGAAAAACCAAACATCATGGAGGAAGAAGTACATTAGCATAAACAAGCAAAAGGCACAAACACCAACAATGTGACTAAAGTAGGGTGACCATATTTTGATTTCCAAAAAAGAAGACACTTGGCCTGGCCTCAAGCTACTTGAATTTTACTCGAAGTTCACTCAAAGATGCCAATGTCACTTGAATATATTAAAAGTGTGCCTCCTCCATATGGATGGAAGAATTTTTTTTTGGTTTTAAATTATATCCATATGGTATATAACCAAAGACACAAATTCAAATTCTCAGAGGTTACTCAAAAGGCTTTATTATTCCTTAAAAAAAAAAAAAAAAAAAAAAAAAAAGAATTAAATAATCATTAAAAATATATATTAGGGCTGTCAAACGATTACAATTTTTAATCGAGTTAATCACAGCTTAAAAATTAATCGTGATTAATCGCAATTCAAACCATCTATAAAATATGCCATATTTTTCATTAAATTATTGTTGGAAAGGGAAGATAAGACACAAGACGGATATATAATTTCAACATACTGTACATAAGTACTGTATTTGTTTATTATAACAATAAATCAACAAGATGGCATTAATATTATTAACATTCTGTTAAAGCGATCCATGGACAGAAAGATTTGTAGTTCTAAAAAGATAAATGTTAATACAAGTTATTGAAATTCTATATGAAAACTAGTGATGGCCAAATGAAGCTTCATGAAGCAATGAAGCTTTGCAGCCAATTGGTTTGCACATGCAGCAAAGCTTGTTTTCGTTTTAGTAAAATTTATAAAAATTTCAATCAAAAAAATAACAAGTAGCTCGCCATTGTTGATGTCATTACACCATGCTCACTCCCCAAACCCATAAAATCATTTGGACCCAAGCACCAGCAGAGGGCGCCAAACAACAAAAAACATGTCATAAGTAACAAGCGGACATTACACTGCTGTCATTTTCAACTGCTGTCAATCTGAGTGGGGCATGCGCGTTAATTGCGTCAATAATTTTAACGTGATTAGTTAAAAAAAAAAATTACCGCCCGTTACGCGATAATTTTGACAGCCCTTGTATATATATATTAGGGGTGTCAAACGATTAAAATTTGTAATCGAGTTAATTACAGCTTAAAAATTGATTAATCGTAATTAATCGCAATTAATCGCAATTCAAACCATCTATAAAATATGCTATATATTTCTGTAAATTATTGTTGGAATGAAAAGATAAGAAACAAGATGGATATATACATTCAACATACGGTACATAAGTACTGTATTTCTTTATTATAACAATAAATCAACAAAATGGCATTACCATTATAAACATTCTGTTAAAGCGATCCATGGATCGAAAGACTTGTAGTTGTTAAAAGATTAATGTTAGGACAAGTTATAGAAATTTTGTATTAAAACCCCTCTTAATGTTTTCGTTTTAATAAAATTTGTAAAATTTTCAATCAAAAAATAAACTAGTAGCTCACCATTGTTGATGTCAATAATTACTAGGGCTGTCAAACGATTATAATTTTTAATAGAGTTAATTACAGCTTAAAAATTAATGAATCGTAATTCATCACAATTCAAACCATCTATAAAATATGCCATATTTTTCTGTAAATTATTGTTGGAATGTCAAGATAAGACACAAGATGGATATATACATTCAAAATACAGTACATAAGGACTGTATTTGTTTATTATGTCAATAAATCAACAAGATGGCATTAACATTATTAACATTCTATTAAAGCGATCCATGGATAGAAAGACTTAGTTCTTAAAAGAAAAATGTTAGTACAAGTTATAGAAATTTTATATTAAAACCCCTCTTAATGTTTTCATTTTGATAAAATTTGTAAAATTTTCAGTCAAAAATTAAACTAGTAGCCCGCCATTGTTGATGTCAATAATTACTCACACAATGTTCATGGGGGCTGAACTCTATAAAATCAGTCGCACCCAAGCGCCAGCAGAGGGCGGCAAAACTCCGAAAAACACAAAAGTACACCTTTCACTGTGCTCTCATTTTAATCTGTCTGAGTGGGGCATTTGTGCGTTAATTGCGTCAAATATTTTAACGGGATTAATTAAAAAAATTAATTACCGCTCGTTAACGCGCTAATTTTGACAGGCCTAATACACACATATATGCAGACCCATGGAAATGTAGTCCAGTCAATACACATACACACACTAGGCTATGTGCAATTACTAACAATATCCGAAATAAACTGACAAACTATTCAACCAGCATGTTTCCAAAGGTAGCAGATCAAAAACTACGTTTCCCATAATGCCTAGTGTGATTTAGCTTACTGATAGCTAGCTGAGGCAAAATTCTAACTTTGCTATAAAAGTTTACAATCATCGGCAGCGCAACGATACGAGACCAAACAGGATTTTACAGTCAAAGCTCCGACAGAAGTCAACAGTTGCCATTATATACTTATTTATCGTAAAAAAACTTAACAACTGGGCAGCCGTTTTGGCCAAATCGTCAACCCAGTAGATGGCGGTAATGCCTCATGATAGGGGTAAACTGCCAACAAAAACAAGAAGAACTACTCCTTTCCTCCCTACTACATGGAGCCATGTCATCGCAGGCAGGCACTGCCACCCAGCAGCCGGAGGGATTCTCTTCAAATTGGTCCCGTGAAAAATCATATAGACCGGACATTTTTATGAATTTATAAAACCCGCCTGAACGACGAGGATACTACGTGAAAGTTGGACTTGTCCGGGCAAAATAAGTATAATAATGCCGTCAATGGCAGCCAATGAGTCAAATGATTGCTCTATTAAAGGCTAATGTTGGAGAGGTAAAAGCTTTTGTTTTGGGTGATACTTGATGTAAAAGGTTTATAGGTGGAATTTACGGCAGTAATACTCAAAGGCCAAAACTAGTGTACTGAAATGCAGTTTCAGTGTTTTTGAAATAGTCTTTTTCAAACTCACGTGCACACGGATGGGTCTTGCGCCATAATTGCTGACACTGTAGCTTGTGGCTCTCCCCATTCCTCGAAACATAATCCATTATTATAAATCACATGTGCCAACGCAGACAGCAGCTGCATGAATAATTAAAGGTCGCTACATTAGCACTTGTGTGCGCGTGAGTCGAAAAGCTGCACAACAAATTGAATGCATTAAAAATAAAATCAATGCTTGTGCAGTCCAGACACAAGTTGGAACAGATTCGCCTAACTACCACCGTCCTCCCAGTGAACTACTTATAAAAAAAGTTTTTCAAGGAACCGCTCGGAGCAGTGTGAGTACACAGTGTGCTCCAGTCCCGAACGGTCGACCTGCTGAGATCAGCTTCTTTCAGAAAGTTCTGAAAAAATGACTTTTTGCTGGAATTTTATTTACAGTCGGTGGGAGGGCTGATACACACCACTTTATTTATTTATTTATTTATTTTTAAAGGAAACAGCATGTAAAAAAAGTAAGTTTTGGAAAGTAGTCCCAGTCATCTTGTTGTAATCCGCTTACAAAAAAAAAGAGAAAAAAAGAAGAAAAAAGGCACTTCTCCTTTCCCCGAGTTAATATTTTTGCCAATGAATTGGATCTGTGCTGTACGGTGGCCGAGAGGTGTCAGGCGAAATGCAAAGTCCAAACACTTTGCAAATAGAAAAAGCACGAACCCCAATTGCAAATGCTTTGCAAAAGAAAAAAAGCACAAAAGCAAACTGCCACAACACAATCCCCAATTCCTAAAGCGCGATTGCAAATTGGCAAAAGCACGAACGCCAGTTGCCACAACACGACAGCAAATGGCTCACAGCACGACCGCAAAAGGCTCGCATGACAATTGCAAAGACGATGACGCAGGAGTAAAAAAAAAAAAAAAAAAAAAATCATAATAATAAATAAGTGCTTTGTGACCATCTCTACGGGCCTCTGTAAAGTTGCCCCCCCTCATCAGACGCAAATTTATATAAAAATGATGTTAATCGTTGTGCTGCAACGGTTTTGTAGATACAGTATTATGCTTTTATTGCGTTATTAATTTCTAGTGGGGACGTCACTCGTAGCTTTTTCTTACCTTAGCTCCCTCAGCTAATGGAGCGTACCAAGTCTCTCAATAACAGAGGGGTGTCCTAACAACTAGCACGAACAGAGCACAAAAAAATTCGGGTCCATTTTGAGGTAAATTGGGGCGCTTGATATATTAATTTCGAGTAATGACGTCCCTCTAAGCCCCTCATTTACTGCAAAATGGTTCCGAATTTGTGCCATTCGTTTGTGCTACTTGTTAGGACACCAATTCTGTTATGTTACGTATGTTAATGGAGCGTACCAACTCTCTCCCTCTGTTATTTTAATGAGGCGTACCAACTTTCTCAATAACAGAGGGGTGTCCTAACAACTAGCACAAACGAATGGCACCAATTTAGAACCATTTTGCAGTAAATGAGGGGCTTAGAGGGACGTCATCACTCGAAATTAATATCTCAAGCCCCCCAATTTCCGCAAAATGGACCCGAATTTTTTTGTGCTCTGTTCGTGCTAGTTGTTAGGACACCCCTCTGTTAGGTACGCTCCATTAGCTGCTGAGCTAAGCTAAGAAAAAGCTACGAATGACGTCCCAACTTGAAATTAATATCGCAATAAAAGCACCATACTTTATCTACAAAACCGTTGCAGCGCAAACGATTAACATAATTTTTTTATAAATTTGCGTCTGATGGGGGGGGGCAACTTTACGGAGGACCGTAGAGATGGTCACAAAGCACATATAAACCCTACCCACCGACGTCACAAAATCACGTGCTCGCTGTATGGTTCCGCCCCCTTGTCCGTCATTTTGTGTCTGTATTATCAATGGTCTCAATTGATCGAGCAATTTATAATGCATTTCATGGAAGACCCGGTGCTTTCGGATGCCGTAAACTCACTTGATGCTTTGCATAAAAGGCGTTATGTGGAAAAGCTTCAGTTTATCCATTCGCCAGATCCATATTTGATGCCTAAATCTATGTTTTTCGACCCGCTGTCTCCGCCGTATTTGCCTGACATCTGCTAGCTACCCTGATATGTACAACTATCTTGTCCACACAAAATCAGCCTATTCTCACGAAAGTTTGAAAAACTTTAAGAGCTTGGAGGCTTACAAATACTTCGTTGCTGGTTGGGTGAAACAGGTCCTCGTCCACGAAAATTCGGCAGGAATCTATCTTGTGCTTGGAAAGGTGAGTTACGAAATTTTCAATTCAAAATCTTTTGTTATTGCTAACATCCACTGTCAAGTCTAATGTATTTCATGTCGTTTGTCAATGGAGTTAGGGCTTTTAATGTTTATATGGTTTAGCGATAGCACTCTCACTACATACATACGTGTATGTTGTCAGCGATTAGCCTAGCAATGATCTTAATTGTGGTTGTCAGCCCAAAACCCTCTAAATATATATTAAATGCATCTTACCAGATATAAAATGACTACTACATAATCTGTGGTAATCGTTTGGAGGCCAGTTTTCTCGTCGAATTGCAGCAGCCCATCTCGCTCTCTTCTCTCCGGGTCTCTCGGAATCCGGTAGAACTTCAAGTCTCTCCGTCTTCTCCGTCTATCTTCTCTGTTATTGCAACCGACTGCCACACACGCCTTCACCATTTTGATTATTAATGTTAACGAGCAGAAAAACACGTCGTAAATAGGAGGAATGTACGTAGCCGTAACAGGTAAACATGATGTGTTGACGGACAATTGGGCGGCACCAGTCAGGAGGAAGGAGTTGTGACATCACGTGGGTAGGGTCTATAGCAAAGTGTCGTCTTATTTATTATCTATTTATTTTTTTAACTTATGGGTCAATGGTTTGCAATTGTCTTGCGAGCCTTTTGCGGTCGTGCTGTGAGCCATTTGCTGTCATGTTTTGGCAATTGGCGTTCGTGCTTTTGCCAATTTGCGATCGCGCTTTAGGAATTGGGGATCGTGTTGGTTACGTGCCTTTTTTTTTTTTCTTTTGCAAAGCGTTTGCAATTGGGGCTTGTGCGTCTTCTATTTGCAAAGTGTTTGGACTATGCATTTCGCCTGACACCTCTCGGCCACCGTAGTGCTGGCCCAATGGGCTGAACTTAGGGGACCGCACCCGGGCTCTAAGGAGCCCAGTTTGTGGGGGTGGTTGGGTGACGGTAGGGTAAAAAAGAATGGTTAGATGATGCACCATTTACAGAGGTGACCGTTACAAGCTGTAATATAGTGTTTAAGTGTTCGACTGAAGCCTGAGTTATGCTCCTGCGTTGCGGTGACGGCGCAGCGACTACGGCGTCATTTGACATTCGATGGTTCTCCGGCCAGGTGATGCATTGCTCTGTAATACACTGCCAAGCCACTAGAGCGGTGTGGCGTTACGTTTGTACGGTTTTGGGGCTTGCTTGTTGACTTCCTCTTGTCTAGTTTAACGGAGAAAAAAAATGAACAATGCAAGATGGAACACTTGAATGTGGATCTTCTGCTCATCAACATTGAATATATGTTGATCATACGAATGTCTAGGCGCAGGCGACGCAGAAGACGGTTTCGAGGCGGTTTGTCCAACTTTTGATGCCGCGTAGAGAGTTCTAGCCTCGGGTGGAAACCAGCTAGCTGTGGAGGCTAGCTTCAAACTGGCGCCGAGCACTGCGTCCAGCGTTTTGTCTGAGGTCTGCAAAGCCCTCCAGCCCGATTTGTTTGCCGTGTCCTACAACCAGCCAGTGGGAAGCCACAGCAGATTTCTGGCGTCTCTGGAACTTCCCAAACTGCATTGGAAACCCTGATGTTAACGTTATTATAAAAACACCGAGGCACTCTCAATCAGTGATGATGTATCGTGTGTGAACTGTCTGTTGTTGAAAATTAAACATTAACCCTTAGCTGCACAAGTCACTGGACCCTACACGCTTCCATAAGCAGGTCAAAAATAACCCATATTAGAACCAATGTGTTTTTATGCCATTTTGGTGAAGAATAATCACTTGCATATTAATTAGTATGACATTTAGGGCCACACAAGAAATAGTTCATGCTTGAAATATCTTTATGATTCAATTAACATTTTTTGAAAGAAAAAAAAAAAAACAGAACTGCAATAGACTTTATCCTTCCTTGTATTTTATCATCAATGATGAAGAGCTCCCATGCATCTTTTGGTGAGACAGCGGTGCTAAGCCCTTGTGGAGGCAGTGACCGATTCTGAGGATATTGTGGCTCTTTGTTCTGCCCTGGGTGGGAGGCAATTCTTTCTCATAAGAGCCCTACCAACTCATTCTGTTGGCCATGATTTGGACACTTTTTTCTTCAGAGGACACATAAGTGGAATCTTATGAGTCAGATTGATCCTGTTTAGTTGGATTTCAAGGTGGACAACTGCCACTGCCACTTGGAAAATATGCTGGGTCCCCATCATCACAAATTTCGGACACTTGAGTCCAAACCTGTCACTGCCTCTCCATCATACAACATCTGTAGGACCATTTCAGTTGTAAATCTAGCACAAATCCAATTCTTTCGTGTTTTTCCGACTCGACTGTACGGGAAAAGTCGCATAAAAGTGGACCATTTTCAAATCTGATCCAGGTCACTTTCGAATGTGGTTAAAATACCATCCGGGCCGCATTTTTCCAGAATGCGGCTGCGGTCCGAACTGTCAAGTACCCCAAATTGGAATTCATGCTGCAATTAACATCAGTAAAGAGCGAGAGAGACAGAGTGCCACTGTAGCGGTGCAGCTGTGCATTAGCGTTAGCGCCTAGTTTGAACGCGACTTTTGGGGAAGGAGCGGGATTGACAACAGTCTAAAAAAAATAAAATGGGTTGAGAATAAGCCTGACAATACTCGGTTTTCTCTCTGCTCCAATGCTCCTGCGAATTAGAGCGCATGTGTGATACTTGAACAGGCTCAATGTACGCCAAAAAAACAGATATGACAAAAAAATCGGAAATGTGCATAACGACCTGCGGTATGAACCTAGCCTTAGTTAGCTAGCTAGTTATGGAGTAGGTTAATTTGTCGATAAATAATAATTAAGAGTCATGAAAGACACACACACAAAATAACTATATGGACATAATACTTACTATACACATATCAGCTCTTTCTATTTGAAATAATCTTCTTAAGGGATGTCACTTTTTACATACCTAGTCAGTGTGGTCCACGGTAAATTTATTCCTGACAGCCAAAGTTGACAAGAATGAAAGATTCCCTTTGGATTCCATAGAAAATGCATGTAAGGTAATTTTTGACCTACTTGTGGAAGAGTAGGGTAGTAATACAAAAATGACAATTTCTTCAAATGTCTATAAAGTTCATTAAAAAAATTGAATGGCATTATATCAAAAACATGTTTTTTGAGGAATACCTGGAATATGAATTGATAACAATTTTTCATTCCAAAGATATTTCAAGAAAACAACCTCCCAGGTCATTTTTGACCCACTTATGCATCTAAGGGTTAAAATAACTCTTTTGACACCAAACCTGTGCTTTATTCTTCATATACTTGAAGTGTGACACGTAAATAAGTCACAGATTCACAGCAAACATATGTACACAATAAATGATGAAGTGCACCAACCAAAATTACGACATATAGTGATAAATAGCTGGCAGTTTTTGGCCGACTGGGTCACTGCTTCGTGTGGCCACTCGATTCCGAACACACACATACTTGTCTCGTGGTTCTTCCATTTTTATTTTTTTTTATTTAATCGCTGGCTGACCTCCAGCCCCATATTTTCAGCAATCTCCTCCGACGAATTGCTTGCCGTTTGACAATCTTCATAATGTCTTGACGAGACATTGTAGAAGTTGTCGTACTTGCTCTTCGTTGATACTCTCGTCGGCTTACTCCATTTTTGCGTGTAGAAAAATGTTTGACAATGCCGGTGATTTCGCACTGAACTGGAAACAACAGTCTGAGTGGACCAATCATTAGGGATGGGAATTGATAGGATTTTTACGATTCCGATTTCATTATCAATATTGCTTAACGATTCGATTCTTTATCGATTCTCTTTCGATTCTAATTTGGGGAAAAAGAAGAACAAACATTTTGATTGGCATCGAGTTTGTCTAAAGATGTCACAACCTTACAAACTCAAAACGAGGTCAAAAGAGGCCCAAGGCCTCAATGTTAGCTGTGGCAATAGGTAGCAAATGCACAAGAATGTGTAACATTTTACTGAAACATTTTTCAAGTAGAAATAATAAAATATTGGCTTTGCCTTTGCCTTTGGCAGTATGTGTTAAACTGCTGGGGTCCCAAAACTTTTTCCTGTGAGGGCCGCATAACTTTTTCCTTCTCTGCTGAGGGGCCGGGGTCAGTTTGTAACAGAAAAAGTGTGACGATTGCAGGAGTGCCTAAATGTAAAACAATATTGTTTTTCAGAAAGCCACAATCAAATAACCCTTTCTAGATTCTTCATGGAACAAAAGTAAATAAAATAACAATAACAAATATAATATAATATAATAAATAATAATAACACTATTAATTAAATGAATAACCAAATAACCCTCTCTGAATTCTTCACAAAAAAGGCCAGGAAATAGATAACACTATTGAGAAAAAAAATAATAACCAAATGTGGAGGCGGGCCAGATCCGGCCCCCGGGCCGTAGTTTGGGGACCCCTATGTTAAAGTGTATTATTTATTGAAATACATGCCTTTTAGTTTTATGGTGCTTTCACGCTCAAGTGGGGGCGCCCTTGCGCTTCCTCACGCGAAGAAGAACGCGCTCACGTGAAGAAGAGGGTGCTTACATGCGAAAAAGTGCCGCATCCAAGCGAGGGAGCGAGTTAGTGAGAGAGGGAAAACACTGTTTACGTTCTTTGTTAATGTTTGTAAAACATCTACAGAGGCAACGCCTATATGTATCATCTTTTGTGTTGTTGTTGCGCGTTTCCACTCGCGATCGGGCACTTAAATCCAATTGTGTAGTGGTTTGAACGATGTGCTAATGCTAGCGAACGCATGCTAACCATTTGTGTTAGTACTGTATTCGCAGCTAATCATCGCTGATTTACGTTGAAGCAAACCTGTTTGTTATTGGGGACGAAATTGATTTGTTTCATTTCTATTTTTAGTTTCACTCTTCAAGTGATGGTTGAATAAAGTCAGCAAATTATACCAACGTCTTCTGCATCGTCATTATGGAGTTTAGCTAGCTTTATAGCCAGGACTGAGCCTTAGTGTCTCGGTGAGGACAGTGCAGTCGTATTTTCCCTCCCGATGCAGTTATCTCCACCTTACAATGACTGCTATGGAGAACAAGGAGTGCAAAAATTCAATAAATAAATACACAATTAAATAAATAATTAAAAGTGTCATTAAAATGCATTTATTTCAATATTTATTTATTTATTTATTTATTTCAATATTTATTTCAATTTTTATTTATTTATTTATTTCAATGTATATTTATTTATTTCAATTTTTATTTATTTATTTCGATTTATATTTCAATTTTTATTTATTTATTTCAATTTATATTTATTTCAATTTTTATTTATTTATTTCAATTTATATTTATTTCGATTCATATTTATTTATTTCAAAATTTATTTCGATTTTTATTTATTTCAATTTTTATTCATTTATTTTAACTTTTATTTATTTATTTCCATTTTTATTTATTTATTTCAATTTATATTTATTTCAAAATGTATTTCGATTTTTATTTCTTTCTTTCAGTTTTTATTCATTTATTTCAACTTTTATTTATTTATTTCAATTTGTATTTATTTATTTCAACATTTATTTATTTCACTTTTTATTTATTTCATTCTTGCACTCTTGTTCCTCCGGAGGTGCAACCATGAAATAATTTTATCTGTCACATTTGCTCGTCAAAGTTTCTAACGTCTGACTGGTTGCTCAGCAAAGTCTTAACTAGTCGATCTCAGATAATAGATTGACGCCTGAGGCATTGGCTAATTTTTATGTACACCCGATACATAAGGTGGCAGTGTAGATCCGTATAATCTGAAAAATAATTGCTCCCTCAAAATCACAAAGACGACGAAGATTAGTAGCGTGGTCAGTGTAGCGGTAGTAGGCCTTGACGCATTTCGAGTGTTGTCCAAGCAAAACATACATATGTCCAAAACGTGCCCAGAGCTGCTCAGAGAAGCAGCAAATTTAATCGAGGAAACTCTGTGGAGAACTCCACCAGCAGCCCATGGTGGAGTCCAGTCTGTGACTTTTACATCGCGCGGGCCAGCGCCTTTAAGCGGGCTTATGTCTGCTTACGGGAAACTCTAGTATACCTCAGAAGTGGAACGGTCCTAGGATATCTCCCAGATTTTATTATTATTATTTTTTTTAAATCAAGTTTTGAAATAAGGCTAAATGACAGAAATACAGTAACTAGCAGTTTTCTAAGTAGCTTTATTCTGAACTCCGACATCATTTTTACATCATAATGATTTAGTTTGGGTCTAGGGGTGCTCCAGTGTCTCTCTAAAGTGGACCCATTGTCGAATAGGTCACCGTTTTTTTTCATATATTTAATAAAGGGACTTGCGCTCTGAAGCCACCTCATTGCATTCTGAAGCCAGCGCATTGCATTACCGTAATGCACATAATGCAAACAATAATCCAAATGAGGGGCGGCTTGTTTGACTTCGTTTTTACGAGTGGAGGCTGGCTTGACCGCAGTTCTAAACTATCGAAAACTCTTCAATCAACATCTTGATCTGACAGAGCCGAGATGATGCCAATAACGTTAATTAATTGCTCTGTTTTGTAGGACACGTACTCAGGGTCCAAATGTCCTGCTTCAATTTGTTCTGAGAAATTTAACATGTCCCGATAGAGCTCATGCAAAATCTCAGACAACGACGCCATGTTGGGAAGAAATAGGACGAAGCAATCGCTTATTACTCGATCAACTCAAACCCCGCCTAGTTCACGCCCGCCCACCGAGTTTGATGAGCCAATGACAGATAAAATTATTTCATGCGGCCACATGGGGAACAAGAGTGCAAGAATGAGATAAATAAAAAGTGAAATAAATAAATGTTGAAATAAATAAATAAATGATGAAATAAATAAATAAAAATTGAAATAAATAAATACAAATTGAAATAAATAAATAAAAGTTGAAATAAATGAATAAAAATTGAAATAAATAAAAATCAAAATAAAATTTGAAATAAATAAATATAAATTGAAATAAATAAATAAAAATTGAAATAAATATAAATTGAAATAAATAAATATAAATTGAAATAAGTAAAATATAAATCAAAATAAAAAATAAAAATTGAAATTAATAAATACAAATTGAAATAAGTAAATACAAATTGAAATAAATAAATAAATACAAATTGAAATAAATAAATATAAATTGAAATAAATAAATAAAAATTGCAATAAATATTAAAATAAATAAATAAATATTGAAATAAAAACATTTTAATGACACTTTTAATTATTTATTTAATTGTGTATTTATTTGTTGAATTTTTGCACTCCTGGTCCTCCATAGACTGCAAGTCGCTTTGTTGTAATTTTTCCTCGTGAAGTGAAGACACACTTTCGAGCGTTTGAACCTACGTGCTGTCATTGTTATGTTTACGGCTGCAATGCTCGTGCTAAACCATTGTAACCTTTCATTTTCACTTTCTCTTTCCTGGTGTAGTGTAGCCAAACTTTGGAGCGAGTGGTTCTTGGCACCATGCTAGTTTATGCGTCTGGACAACAAGACACGTCACGACGCAATATGCGTCTTTAGGAATCGTTAAAGGGATCGTTAAGGCTTTTTAATTGTGATGTCGAGGCCCCGAAACACTAGGAACCCGTTCGGAATTGGAATCGGATTTCGATTCCTATCGCAACCAATCATAGTTCATTTCCACCACGTCACACGTAGTGACGTGACGCGAAGTCAGAAAAAAAAGCAAGGAGCCAGAGAGGCTATGGCGGAGGGTCGTAAATCGGGTCTTCCTTGACGGCGCAGGTCTAACGCAGAAGCATAACTCTGCCTTTATAAACTAGGTCCTGGAACAAATTAAACATTTTTCAGCACGTACTTCTCAGTTCTAATGCACATTTTCAGCTGAAATGTAAATCCCACAGCATTAAAACAATAAATAGTGTAAATTTTATGTGAGCTCATTAGTCAACTAATCGCAAAAGTAAAGGGTGATTAATCAACTATCAGAATAATCAGTTGTTGCAGCCCTAGTCTGTACTGTATGTGCTTGAGTTGCAATTGCCTGACGATCCCGCATCTCGCGGGTACCGAACGCTGGAACACGTCCTGTTGGGCCGACGAAACGAAATGGCAGCACGCCGTGACAAATGAAATGTTTGCTGACATTTTAAGCCAGCTGCCGACCAGAAAAGGTCCCTGACCGTCGGTGCCAGTTTGGATCTTTTCTGTGTTTGGCTGTGGATTTTACTTGTAGTCATGATTAATAGTAGTAGTGATGACGTGATGAATTGCATGAGAGTAATCGCGAATGATCACAAGCTGTAAAATAATGAATTCAAAAGGTACCAATTTGTACTTTTGTTTAAAATGTACTGCCATAATAATAATAATAATAATTAGGGCTGTCAAACGATTCAAATTTTTAATCAAGTTAATTACAGCTTAAAAATTAATTATCGTAAATAATCGTAATTGATTGCAATTCAAAACATCTATAAAATATGCCATATTTTTCTCTAAATTATTGTTGGAATGTAAAGATAAGACACAAGATGGATATATACATTCAACATAAGTATTCAGCATACAGTAAGTACTGTATTTGTTTATTATAACAATAAATCAACAAGATGGCATTAACATGATTAACATTCTGTTAAAGCGATTCATGGATAGAAAGACTTCTTAAAGGATAAATGTTAGTACAAGTTATAGACATTTTATATTAAAAACCCTCTTAATGTTTTCGTTTTAATAAAATTTTCAATCAAAAAATAAACTAGTAGCCCGCCATTGTTGATGTCAATAATTACACAATGCTCATGGGTGCTTAAGCCCATAAAATCAGTTGCACCCAAGCGCCAGCAGAGGGCGACAAAACTCCAAAAAACACAAGTAACAAGTTGGCATTGCACTGGGCTGTCATTTTAATCTGTTTGAGCGGGGCATGTGCGTTAATTGCGTCAAATATTTTAACGTGATTAATTTAAAAAATTAATTACCGCCCGTTAACGTGATAATTTTGACAGCCTGAATAATAATCCATCGTAACTCATTAGTTTCTGTTGACAACGATAGACGTTTCGTTCGTTTGCTGCACTTCAAATGGATCATATGTCTATAATGCAGATAAAATCAATTTTAGGGCTGTCAAACGATTAAAATTTTTAAGCAAGTTAATCACAGCTTAAAAATTAATTAATCGTAATTAGTCGCAATTCAAACCATCTCTAAAATATGCCATATTTTTCTGTAAATTATTGTTGGAATGAAAAGATATGACACAAGACGGACATAAACTTCAACATACTGTACATAAGTACTGTATTTGTTTATTATAACAATAAATCCACAAGATGGCATTAACATTATTTCTGTTAAAGGGATCCACGGATAGAAAGACTTGTAGTTCTTAAAAGATAAATTTGAGTACAAGTTATAGTAGTTTTATATTAAAACCCTCTTAATGTTTTCGTTCCAATAAAATTTGTAAAATTTTCAATAAAAAAAAATAAACTAATAGCTCGCCATTGTTGACGTCGCCGAGCGGGACGTTATGTGGGCTCCCTGCCGTTCTTCCACAGTGTTTTTAACTACTTAAGACAGTGATTGAAATACACCACAAGGTGTCACTGGCGAGTTTTGAATTAATTAGAGATCTAGCCATGGCAAAGTAAGTGAGTAAGTTTTGATTGCATTGCATTGCATTGAGCGCTTTTTTTTTTTTTGTGAACATTATTTTTTGAGAGATAGGAATATTAATTTTGTTGGGCAGTCACAAATGATACTGTAGCGACTTAACTGTTCCTCCCAAATGCATGATGGGAAATTGGGCAACCATGACTGTCAGTGGTGGCTGCAAATGGTAAACAGTATGTTCAGCTTTGTGTTCAATTAAGCGTGTTAAGAAAATGATCGTCTCCTGTCATACTTCCCCACGTTGTTCGCCACAATACTTATAGTTCTTGCCTTTTCGCTCTCAATGTGCTAAAACGGCGTCATTGTAAACTGTTTGAGGCAACGCATGAATGGGTCATTCCGTGCATGTGTTAATTGCACTCAAATATTTTAACGTGATTAATTTAAAAAAATTCATTACTGCCCGTTAACGCGATAAATTTGACAGCACTAAAAGTAATTAATTGCATTCTGTTTAACAATGAATTGAAAAGGCTATTTTAACACTTTTCTTTTGTTAATGTAGGCATATTTATTAAATAAAATCCACAATATATTATCCTGCAACGGGTTAATACACAGTTAAAATGATTATTAATTAATATGCGAGTTGACTCTGAGTTAACTCGCCTAGCCTGAAAAAAATATAGTTTTTTATTCATGTAGAAGCAAAACTAGTACAGTGGTACCTCTACTTACGAACGTCTCTACATACAGAATTTTCAGGTTGAGACACGCCTCAACGGGACAATATTGCCTCTTGTTATGAAAGAAATTTCAGGATAAGAAATGCAAAAATTCAGTAGGGCTGGTTCCCGCAGCTCCCAGAGTTTACTGAGCGTAATCTATTCTGTAATCTATCGTACCTACTGCATTCCTGGCATTCAATGGGGACTTCTCCTGTATGTGTGTATCCCAGCGTCTTCATTCGCCCCTCATGTTCCAACAGCTTTACATGAGTGTATTAACTTTTATTCTTTACTCTATTTTTTTTTCTTTTTTTTTTTTTACGTTACGCACAACTCGGATTTTACAGTGTATCACAAAAGTGAGTACACCCCTCCCATTTCTGCAGATATTTAAAGTGCATGTGACACGAAAAACCATGTTTATTTACGCGGTATTTTATGCTCCTGAATGGTATGGACTGCTTGGATGTGTGTGGAAGCAATCGCTATATTTATTTAGTTTTTTGAATCCCGCGCCATGATAATGAGTGACTTCCGACAACAGTCTCAAGTTGAGGAAGAGGGCGCTGTGACGTGTACAGTAGAAGGAGTCCTCTTTACTATACAGCCGTACTGTTGCATGAGAAAAACTAAGGATTCAGATGTGATTTTGCAGATTAATAAATTTATTTTTCGCATCATGCCAGCCAAACGGCTGCAGAAAAATCTTGCTGTATGAGGGAAAGGCGTGTGCGCCTTTTGGGAGTTTCAAAAGGTTCCCATTCACCGTGGATATTGGCCAAAACAAGCCCTACTACTGTGGGACCATAGGACTTACTAGGAAGTGAGTAAACATCTTGTTTTGTATTATGTCAAATACTGGGATCATTTTAATACGGAGGTGGCTTGCATTTTGTGACTGACATGCTCCTTGTCGCACATACCCCCGCCGGGCGAGCACTATACTCGGCTTTTGCACTCTTGGTGTGCCCGATGTTCTGTCAAATTTTCCACCTGATCAGAAATTGCAACTTTGTGTTAAAAATAGCCGCAAATACAGCGATTACAAAGTAAACACTACAAACTTTCTTTAAATAAAGGACTACTTACGTTTGATCATTGATAGGCATGTAAAAAGCTCTCCTTAGCTGCACGTTAGCTGCACAACAACTGCAGCCGCCTTCCTCCGGGGAACGAACTGTATATTGCTCTCCGCCGGGCGGTTTTCCGATCAGCAAAAACAATCGACAACTCAGTCGTCATGTCAAAAGTTCCGGGCTAGTTATGTGTGATTTTCCGCTTCGAAGACTTTGAAACATCACTCGGTTCTGGTTAGCATGTCAGCTAGCTGTCACGCCTCTTGGTTTGTTTACATTGTCCGAAGCCGGGGAAGGGAAATGACATAAGCCCGATTTAGGTGTCATAAAATATCGTTCGGGAGGTGCGACAGTAAAGGTGAAGTCGACAGTTTTGACCATAATGGAGTCATTTTGCCATGTCGTCCTGAATGAGTGCATTTTTATTATTTCATATTCCATTTAGCACAAGACTATTATTTGTCATGATCATGCCATTTTTCTAGCAATTGGGGAAAAATACTCGGATAAAAATAATATCCTGTAAAAATATTGAAGCAGAGAGACAGAAACAATGACATTTTGCGGCTTTTTTCGTCGCGTTTTCCTCGTTCTGAATAATTCCCCCTCAATGGGCTGAATAGTAAAACCGATGAGCCCATTCTCCCGCTAACGTCATCCACCTGTTGGGGACGCTAGAGCCCTATAATGGTAGGCGTGGCTAACCGGCAGATTAAAAAACTAATTTCTCGTCATCTGCGCTTTGCTACATTGTTGCAACTTGCATATAGTCGAATCGTCTCAAAATATGATTCTAATTCATATAATAATGCTATTTAAGACTTTTTTTCTCATGTCGTATGCTTTTAAGTATATCTTTTCATGGGACAACACTTGCCACGTTTACATGGAGCCAAATATTCCAATTACAATTGGAATATTTGTTCAAACCGAATAAATGTGTTCCATATAAACACCTCATTCGGAATGAACAGGCCCAAACCGAATGGAATTTCATTCCGATTCACAGGGGTGGAATATTCCTTTTCCCAAACCGATTAGAATTAAATTATATCATGTAAACAGGGAAGCGGAATGGTGTCTGGTTGCGTTCTTTCTGCACATGCTCCGTACTGACGTGGTGACGTCACTTTGTGATGTAAGTAACCTCACTTGCAACATGGCTTCCAAGCACAGCGCACCTAATTGGAGTCCGGCGGAAAGATTGTATTTAATTCAAACATTAAAAGAATTGAATATAATTGCTCGCTTAGACGGGCGTAAAACGAGGAACAGTGAACTATTTAAAAAAGTTCACGAGAGGTTACACGAAGCCGGAATAGACCGGAGCGTTGACCAGATTAGAAACCGGTGTTCTGCCAAAATATCCTACATCGGCGAAATGTCTTACATTGGTCGAATTTGACACCTAAAGTACTACCGTGCGCTCTAAACTTGTTTTGTTTAGATACATACAGGAATAAGGTACTAAAAAAATGCCTGCAGAAAATACTTAAATGTAGTTACAGTATATCAAATAATGACGGTTTAAATACGCTACGTGACTAATGTGGTCAACTGGTTCAAAGCTAACACAAAAAAACACAACGGTTAAAAGTATGAGAGGGTAATACATGCAAAAAGTATCTTTGAGGCAGTGAAAAGGTTCTAAATAACTAAATAAAAACAAAAATAGTGAGTACTCGCCGCTTCTAACCGATGTGCGCATGCGTGTAGATGCATGCGCAAGCGCCCTGAGCATTGTGTAGGACGTTTCGCCGCGTAGTAAGGAATGGCCGAACACCGGTGGAAAACCGGCTACTACAAGGCAAAAGAGGAAAACAGCAGAAGCGGATACGACCCCACAAACACAACAAGTGGGTTAAAGTTAAAACAGCAGCACTCCGACGATCGATCTCCATGTTTTGCAACGTGACGCTTTGTTTTGATTAATCTGCGCATGTCAGACGGCAGTAGTCAAACGTCCTTTCGGAATAATGGCAGTCACATGTAAACGCTGGATCGGAATAGATGAAGTGACATGTAAACAGCTGATCTGAAATTTCCATTCGGAATGATTTGAATCGGTATGAATAAAAGTCAGCATGTAAACGTGGCTACTGACAAAATGACACTGACACAATGAAAAGCAGTCTTTGTGCAGCTTATATAATAGAGTTAATTTATTTTCCCCTCAAAATAACTCAAAATATAGCCATTAATATCTAAACCCCTGGCAACAAAAGTGAGTACACCCCCAGCAAACAGTTTGCTGAAGATATGTCAACAAAGCACATGGAACCATGTCCTATGGTCTGATGAGACGGGCGGGCTTTCTTGTGTACCGTCTTCAGAAGAGGCTTCCTCCTGAGGTGACAGCCACGCACACCAATTTGATGTAGAATGCGGTGTATGGTCTGAGCACTAACAGGCTGACCCCCACCTCTTCAATCTCTGCAGCAATGCTGACAGCACTCCTGTAAAGTCACATGACATTTTGGAGGGAAAATGACAAGCAGTACTCAATTTGGACATTTAGGGATGTAAGTAGTTTCTAAGGGGTGTACTCACTTTTGTTGCCAGGGGTTTCGATATGAATGGCTATATTTTGGGTTATTTTGAGGGGAAAATAAATAAACTCTATTATATAAGCTGCACAAAGACTGCTTTTCATTGTGTCAGTGTCATTTTGTCAGTGTTGTCCCATGAAAAGATATGCAGAAATGCGAGTGATGAACTCACTTTGTGATACACTATATGTTTATTGTGCAATTATCTAATTGTTACATGTCTTCATGTATTTTTATGCATTATAGAAGATTTACGTCTGAATTTATGGGGGATGGAATGAATTAGGGCATTTACCGTATTGGCCCCAATATAAGACGGTATTTTTTGCATTGAAATTAGAATTATATTGGGGTCAAAACGTTATACCCATTCACGACACTAGATGGCGCCAGATATCATTGAAGCGATGTTCTGTCATGACAGATCTCAGCTACTCTCAAGTTAAACCAGTTTGCATTATTTTATTGCAATGTTTTTCCTTATTCAGATTTGTTTCAAGACTCCAGTTACAGTTAGACTTCACTTTGATGGTTAATGCAGTTATTGCAATTTTGTTGTTTTATCACAATAGATTGGTTTATTTACATTTCAAAAACCAGAAGCCATTCATTTACGAATGTGATTGCACTTTTACACATTTAACTCTTCAGATATTAAGATTTGAATGAAGGAAAATAACATGCTTTTTCTCTCAAATATATTGTTATAATCATTTGTTTCGTATGTACTCTAATTATTTTCTGTATAAAAATTCATTTGATGTTCAAAAAGTCTTTTTTTCAAACTTGAGTCTTGAAAAAGAGGGGGTTGTCTTATAATCGGGGCCGTCTTATATTCGGGCCAATACGTTACATGAAAAACGCGGCTCTATTTACAGTAGGGGTGCGACAAAATATTGAAATGGTAATATATCGTGCTACTTTGTATTCCAAAAGGTTATTGATATGGTCCTGCCAAGAATCGAGATATCGTTTTAAAAAGAAAAATAAATTAAATGGAACCAACAAGTTGCTACCAAAACCTTCCACCATAATAGTGCCTTAGTTAACTCTAAGGCTGCATTGACGGTGCACGACGCCCAATCCATTTAGACTGGGAACATTCGTTCATTCGAAACCAGTGCATTCACAGTCATTCTCTATGACAGGGGTCTCCAACCCAGTCCTCAAGGCTCACTGTGGGTCCTGGTTTTTGTTCCAGCCGATCCAGCAGAGACAGTTGAACCAATGAGGCTTCTGCTAAAACAAGCCACACCTGACTGCAATCAACTGATTGCACTTGTAAAACACCAGATTGGGGAAAAAGTGTCCTCTACAATGATTTCCTAACCAATGTATCAATAATCGTTGTATTGTCATATTGTCAGATCATCGTTATCGTGAGCTTTATATCGCATATCGTATCGTGAGGTACCAAGAGGTTCCCACTCCTAACTTACAAAATTTTCAAGTTTCAAAACTACTTCCAGAACCAATTAATTTCGTAAGTAGGGGTACCACTGTATTTCTTTGAGTAGCGATATGAGGTGTAAAATATTAACTCATTTGCTCCCATAAATGTATAAATACGTTCTATTTTTAATTGTTTCAGTGTCCCAAAGACGTATTTATATGTCTTTTATGTTTTTTTTTGTTTTACAAGAGACATCTCTGGGTTCTGATTCAATTTACCTCGAAAGCACAAAGCTGAAAATCCATTTTAAAGAAATACAACTGGCCACTGGAGGGCAGTAGCGCATTTGGTAAGACCCGATTCAACAGCAACGAGCGGCAGGGCCGCTGGCGGAAGACAACCGAATGGCGTCCAGGATGCCAGGCGGGGGACGACCAAGCAGAACAACCTAGAGGACGACCGGCATGCCAGGCGCTGGATGACCGAGCAGAACGACCGGGACCACCAGTGCAGCAGACAATGTCGTTGAGTCCGTGCTGCTCGCCGAGCAGACCCCGCAGAGACTTAAAAAAATCCATCTTCATGAGACAGGCGGTGACAAGGGAAAAGTTTACCCGGCTGTTGCGGTGTCAACAGCGTCATCTCTCAGTTAGTTATGTGTAAATAAATTGTTACTTTGCTATCAAAAGCTCTATTTGTCTTGTTGTTGATGTTATTTAGTAAAAGGAAAACATTATTCAGATGTTTGGGATGTACTGTAACCAAAGCAAAAAATAGCTGTGTTAAAGTCAAAGTTATGTTTGAAATGTATGCTGTCACAAAAAGCTCAATTTCTCTGTTTTTTCATCAGGATTTGGAAAATTGCTCAAACTAAGCTATTTTCTAATGCTGATTTCTAAAGAATGGAAAAAGATATGAACTTACTTTTTTTCCTGCTGGAAGAAGAGAGTCTTTCTTTTGGTAGGTTCCATGTTTATAGAGACCCCAATCACCAACGTCACACAATCACGTGATCGCTGTATTGTGCCGCCATATTGTCTGTCATTGTGTGTCCGTATTGTCAATGGTCGTAGTTTCTAAAGGTGGATTCACTTGCAAATTATGGAAGCCCCGGTGCTTTCAGACGTTGGAAACTCATTGGATGAGTTGCATAAAAGCCGTTATTTGGAAAAGCTTTGGTTGATCTAGTCGCCAGATTCATATTTGATGCCAAAACCGATGTTTCCTCTCGTCCGGTCCCGTCCCGTGCGTCAGAGCTCGTCCTGAGACCACAAAATTTCCAATCATACTCCAGTTTATGTCACGATGAAGAGTCAGTCGGGTACCCAAAATCGGCACCGGCCCGAATATAAACCGACATTTGGTCAGCTGAGCGTCACCGTTGTCAAGATTGTAAAATAAAACTTGATCGGTGCCGGTGTGTGCCGAAAAATAGCTGCCCCGCGTGAAATGTCCCCCCTGACAGGAGCGCTTATTTATAACGCTTTATTGACGTGAAAACATCAAATGCTTTCATGGACGCATTACAGTAATGGGTTTTCGACCGTAAGATCAGTTTTAAATAATTAAATTACACAAAATATTAGTACTGTATTTTAGTAACAAATCGTGGACTGGGCCACATAACCATCTTTGAACAGAAATGTATTAGTCTACAGGTTTTCACGACCATATCCCAATGACAATCACACAGGTATGACATTTATTAGTTGAGTAAAATAATACATATTCACGGTACAAGAAAGTCGTTTCCGTGTAGGCACTCCCGTCAAGGGGGACATTTCATGCAGGGCGGCTATTTTTCGGGACAACAACTGTTGTTGCGCTCACCCTCTTGCTGCGCGAACGTGGCGACGAGCTTCGTAGTCTCCGTCTGATGATGTCTGCGATTGTGTTGGCATCATATTGATGTTTTCGCCGCTGTCTAACGGCTGTCGACACAAACACATCATGGACCGAGATAAACAAACCGTGCGTTTCGAGATTTGCCCTTTTAACAATGGGCACACAGCAACTACTAAAATGACCGTTTATCTTCTCTGTTACTGCAAGCAACCGCCACACATGCCTTCACCATTTTGATTAATCAATGTTAACGATTGTCAGGAAGGTTTTTGGGTTCGTTTACTTGGCGGTCATTCCTTAGACAAGCTTAAAAACACGCAGTAATAGGAGGAATGTACGTATCGGTAATATGTAAACACGATGAGCTGACGGACAATATGGCGGCACCAGTAAGGGGGGCGGAGTTGTGACGTCACGTGATTGGGGTCTATAGCAATAGAACAGAATTTTCTGTGGGCCTTGCAAAATCAGTCCAAATCCAGTAAAATGGCCGGGAGCGAAGGGGGTTGCACCGGTGAAAATGGCTGGGAGTGAATGAGTTAATATCGCGACAAGAGTATGACAAGAAAACCAAATTCAAAAATATACATCACATTTATTAGTCATCCGACTGCACTTTCACCAAACTTGACCACCGAGTACCGAAGCGCTGCTACCCACAGAAACAAAGCTGATACACACCACGGGTGTTCTTTTCTAAAAGGTAACACCATGTACAAAAAGCAAGTCTTGGAAAGCAGTCCCAGTCATCTTGGTGTAATCTGTAAAAAAAAAAAAAAATTCCTTCTTTCCTCGAGTGAGTATTTTTGCCAGTCAGAGGACGGCAAAAGGGGGACGCCGCATCTCTCTGAGATGTTGTCACGCTCTGTAGAACCTGTGAGTCAGTGAGATGAGCAGTAGAAAAAAAAAAAAGAAAAAGAACCTCTCCTCGCACAGCACATGACAACAACACGATGCGCTATGTCGAACACGTAAACAAACGAGTGAGCGGATGACGCGACCCCCTTCTAGAAGCGTTCCTCCTCCTCCTCGGGAAGGCCAAAGCAGGCGTCAAGAGGAATCAGAAAAACGGGGGAGTGAAGCGGCCTCACCAGGACGCTGAAGGCACCAGCAGAACCAAGAGCAACACGGGCCACATCAGCTTGGGTTTGCACTTGCAGCTCTTTGCCCGCACACCTAACATGAGGAACAAAAGACAGTTTCAGTCTAAAGCCACGTTTAGACGGAAAGGGTCTGAAGCAAAAATGCTAAAGTGGCGTTTTGTTGTTACTTTTGAGCTTTTTGAGGTGGGTAGAGTAGCCTTTTTTTTTTTTTTTATTACTTAAGTAAGAGTGGCATTACGTTTAAATAATTTTACTCAAGTAGAAGTAAAAAAGAATTTGTTGAAACCACTACTCAAGTAATGAGTAACATTGTGAGTAACTGCATACAACCACGTGTATTTTTTTTTTTTAGAGCTGTCAAACGATTAAAATTTTTAATCGAGTTAATTACAGCTTAAAAATTAATTAATCATAATTAATCGCAATTCAAACCATCGATAAAATATGCCATATTTTTCTGTAAATTATTGTTGGAATGGAAACATAAGAAACAAGACGGATATAAACATTCAACATACGGTACATAAGTATTGTATTTGTTTATTATAACAATAAATCAACAAGATGGCATTAACATTACTAACATTCTGTTAAAGCGATCCATGGATAGAAAGACTTGTAGTTCTTAAAAGATAAATGTTAGTACAAGTTATAGAAATTTTATATTACAACCCCTCTTCATGTTTTCGTTTTATTATAATTTTTAAAATTTTCAATCAAAAAATAAACCAGTAGCTCGCCATTGTTGATGTCAATAATTACACCATGCTCACTCATTGTGCTTAAACCCATAAAATCATTTGGACCCAATCGCCAGCAGAGGGCGCCAAACACCAAAAAACTAGTAACAAGCGGACATTACACTGCTGTCATTTTAATCTGTTAGAGCGGGGCATGTGCGTTAATTGCGTCAAATATTTTAACGTGATTAATTAAAAAAATTAATTAATGGCCGTTAACGCGATATCTTTGACAGCCCTAATTTTTTAAATTAATGGTACATATTCTTTTTCCCAGCACAACTTCATCCATGCGAACTCTTAGTATTATACTTTACTTACTATAACCCAAGGGCTTAGGTTTGCATGGGGGCTAAAGTTTGCATGGGGACGGTAGGGACATAACACTACCAACTTTTCAGGATGGTCAAATTGTCTCCACCAACTATGAAGCAACCTTATTGCATTACATTAGCGAAGATGACTGAAAAACAGACGTCTTTGGGCAGCTTTTTTGCAGAGAAAAGGTCACCTGCTGAGCCAGAATAGGGAACCAAGTCTATTCTGCATAATACATTCCTTCTCAAAAAATGAGCATATTGTGATAAAGTTCATTATTTTCTGTAATGTACTGATAAACAATAGACTTTCATATATTTTAGATCCATTACACACAACTGAAGTAGTTCAAATCTTTTCTTGTTTTAATATTGATGATTTTGGCATAAAAGTCAAGAAAAACCAAAAATCCCTAACTCAAAAAATTAGCATATCATGAAAAGGTACTCTCAAGAAGCTACTAACCTAATCATCTGAATCAACGAATTAACTCAAAACACCTGCGAAAGATTCCTGAGGCTTTTAAAAACTCCCAGCCTGGTTCATTACTCAAAACCACAATCATGGGCAAGACTGCCGACCTGACTGCTGTCCAGAAGGCCATCATTGACACCCTCAAGCAAGAGACTAAGACACAGAAGAAATTTCTGAGCGAATAGGCTGTTCCCAGAGTGCTGTATCAAAGCACCTCAGTGGGAAGGAAAAAGTGTGGCAGGAAACGCTGCACAACCAGAAGAGGTGACCGCACCCTGAGAAAGATTGTGGAGAAGGGCCGATTCCAGACCTTGGGGGACCTGCAGAAACAGTGGACTGAGTCTGGAGTAGAAACATCCAGAGCCACCGTGTGCTGGAAATGGGCTGCAGATGCCGCATTCCCCAGGTCAAGCCACTTTTGAACCTGAAACTGCGGCAGAAGCGCCTGACCTGGGCTACAGAGAAGCACCACTGGACTGTTGCCCAGTGGTCCAAAGTACTTTTTTCAGATGAAAGCAAATTTTGCATGTCATTCGGATATCAAGGTGCCAGAATTTGGAGGAAGAGTGGGGAGAAGGAAATGCCAAAATGCCTGAAGTCAGTGTCAAGTACCCCAATCAGTGACGGTCTGGGGTAGGGATGTGACAAAATATCGAAATGGTGATATATCGTGATACTTTGTATCCCCAAAGGTTATCGATATGCTTCTGCCAAGAATCGAGATATCGTTTTAAAAAGGTGTCAATGTCACAATAAATAAATAAATAAAAAGGAACCAAAAAGTTGCTACCAAAATTTTTCACCATAATAGTGTCTCAGTTAACTCTAAGGCTGCATTGACGGTGCTCGACGCCCAATCCATTTAGACTCGAAACGTTCGTTCATTCGAAACCAGAGCATTCCCAGTCATTCTGTCCAATTTTCAGGGCATTTACAGGTCACTTGCTGTTCATTTTAGGGCATTTACAGGTCATTTCCTGTTGAGTTTGAGTCACTGCCTTTGTATTTGGATGATTCCCAGGTCACTTACTGTTATGTAACTCAAAATAAACAGGAAGTGACCCATAAAATACCCCCAAATCAACAGGAAGTAACTGAAAATCAACAGGTAATTGACCTTAAATGGCCCAAAATTACCTCATTGCCTGGCACTGGCTGCCACTGACGGCCATAGACGTTCAATCCGTTTGGAGTGGGAGGGATGGCAGCGAATGAACGTTCATTCGCTGCCAACCTCCCAGTGCTGTGGTTAACCTCCTTAGATGTGGACGGAAAAAAAAATTGACGAGAGATTTCATCGAAAGACTGTGCGGATGGTAGATGAAGAACCTCGACTAACATCCAAACAACTTCAAGCTGTCCTGCAGTCCGAGGGTACAACAGTGTTGACCTGTACCATCCATTGGTGTCTGAATGAAAATGGACTCTATGGTAAGATACCTAGGAACACTTCTGACCCAGAGACATACAAAAGCCAGGTTGAAGTTTGCCAAAACTTACCTGAGAAAGCCAAAAACGTTTTGGAAGAATGTTCTCTGGTCAGATGAGACAAAAGTAGAGCTTTTAGGGAGTTTACAGAGGATAAAACGAGGCCTTCAAAGAAAAGAACACGATCCCCAAAGTCAAACATGGCGGAGGTTCTCTGATGTTTTGGGGTTGCTTTGCTGCCTCTGGCACTGGGCTGCTTGACCGTGTGCATGGCATTATGAAGTCTGAAGACTACCAGCAAATTTTAGAGCATAGGCCCAATGTTTTGGCCCCGGTTCTGTTTGTGACTTTCATGGACAGAATTTCTTGGCGCAGCCGGGTGGAGGAAGGGGTCGAGTTCGGTGGTGGGAGGATCACATCTCTGATTTTTGCGGAATATTTGGTCCTTCTGCCTCCATCACACAGTGACCTCCAGCTCTCGCTGGAACAGTTCGCAGCTGAGTGTGAAGCGGCTGGGATGAGAATCAGCACCTCCAAGTCTGAGGCCATGGTTCTCAGCCGGAAAAGGGTGGATTGCTTGCTCCAGGTCAGGGGTGAGTTCCTGCCCCAGGTAGAGGAGTTTATGTATCTCGGGTGCTTGTTCACGAGTGAGGGTAGGTCGGAACGTGAGATTGACAGGCGAATTGGGGCGGCGTCCGCAGTGTTGCGGGCGCTTGACCAGTCTATCGTGGTGAAGCTGAGCTGGAAGTCGAAGCTCTCGATTTACCGGTCAATCTACATTCCTACCCTCACCTATGGCCATGAACTTTGGATAATGACCGAAAGAACCAGATTGCGGATACAAGCGGCTGAAATGAGTTGCCTTCGCGGAGTGGCCGGGCTTAGGCTTCGAGATAGGGTGAGGAGCTCGGTCATCCGGGAGGGACTCGGAGTAGAGCTGCTGCTCCTCAATGTTGAGAGGAGTCAGTTGAGGTGGTTTGGACATCCGGTTAGGATGCCCCCTGGACGCCTCCCTCGGGAGGTGTTTCAGGCATGTCCAACTGGGAGGAGACCCCGGGGGCGACCCAGGACACGCTGGAGGGATTACCGTAATTTTCGGACTGTAAACCGCTACTTTTTTCCTTCATTTTGATACCTGTAACTTATAGTCCAGTGCGGCTTATATGTTGATTTATTTGAGTTAATAGGTAACACTTTATGTGACAGCGGCATCATAGGACTGTCATAAGACAGTCATAATTATGACATGATACTATCATGAGCATTACTTAATGCTTATGTCATTTGGTGTCATCCGGGAAATTATGTCACTAGCTTCATTTATTTCCAGGTTGGATTTTTACATCCATTCAAAAGTGAAATCTTTTGCCGGATAACACTAAATGACATCTGTTATAAGGATTCATTAATGCTCAGGACAGTGTCATGTCAATAGTTATGATTGTCTAATGACAGTCTTATGTCGCCACTGTCAAATAAAGTGTGTGCAAATACCACGACTAACAATTGATGAAACAACTGGAACAGTAACTGAAGAAATAATTAGCACAGAACATGAATTTTGATTAAAATTTACATCTGTACAATGCAATGCATGCTAGGAGGCATGTTGGATGACAACAGTGTTTACAGCAGATGGCAGCAGAGGTTGCCTGTCTCCACCAAGGGAGCAGTGATGGCCAAATGAAGCTTCTTGAAGGAATGAAGCTTTGCAGCCAATTGGTTCAAAGATTCATGGTGGTTCATTTGGTCTTATGACAGTCGTATGATGCCGCTGTCAAATAAAGTGTGACCGGTTACTATCTTTTGGTGTAAATATCCCATAAAACAGTGAGGATAGTTGCGGCTTATAGTCTCAGTGCGGCTATGAACACATGCGGTTTTCGGGCCATCTCTTGGCTGGCCTGGGAACGCCTTGGGATTCTCCCCGACGAGCTGGTGGAAGTGGCTGGGGAGAGGGCTGTCTGGGCCTCTTTGCTGAGGCTTCTGCCCCCGCGACCCGGATTCGGATAAGAGGGAGAGGACGACGACAACAACAACCCAATGTGAGAAAGCTGTGTCTCCCTCAAAGGTCATGGGTCTTACAGCAGGACAATGACCCAAAACACACTTCAAAAAGCACCAGAAAATGGTTTGAGAGAAAGCACTGGAGAATTCTAATGTGGCCAGCAATGAGTCCAGACCTGAATCCTATAGAACACCTGTGGAGAGATCTGAAAATGGCACCCTTCAAATCTCAGAGACCTGGAGGTGTTGGCCAAAGAAGAATGGTCTAAAATTCCAGCAGAGCATTTTAAGAAACTCAGTAATGGATATTGGAAGCGGTTGTTCGCAGTTATTTTTTTCTAAAGGTTGTGCTACCAAGTATTAGGCTGAGGGTGCCAATACTTTTGTCCGGCCCATTTTTGGAGTTTTGTGTAAAATTATCATGATTTAATTTTTTTTTTCCCATTCTCTTTTGTGTTTTTTCATTGCAAGCAAAATAAATGAAGACATTACTACCAAGGGATTTGTAATTGCAATCATTTTCTGGGAAAAATTGAGCATTAGCCGACAGAATTGCAGGGGTGCCAATACTTTCGGCCAGCACTGTTCATCCGACGTAGGAGCAGCAGTAGGGGATTTTACGTACCGTAATTTTCGGACTATAAGCCGCTACTTTTTTTCTTTCATTTTGATACCTGTGTCTTATAGTCCAAAGCGGCTTATTTGTTGATTTTTTTAGGTAACACTTTATTTGACAGCGACGACATAAGACTGTCATAAGACCGTCTAAATTATGACATGACACTATCATGGGCATTACTGAATGCTTATGTTATTAAGTGTCATTTGCAAATTATGTCACTAACTCCATTTATGTCCATCTTAGATCTCTTACAGCCATTCAAAAGTGAGATCATTTGCCGGATAACACTTAATGACATCTGTTGTAAGCATTCATGAATGCTCAGGACAGAGACGTGTCATAATTATGATTGTGTAATGAGAGTTTTATGGCACCACTGTCAAATAAAGTGTTAGCACATACCATAACTAGCAATTGATGAAACAACTGGAACAGTAACTGAAGAAATATTTAGCACAGAACATGATTTTTGATTGTTATTTACATCTCTGGCGCTGCAGTGAATGCTAAGAGGCATGTTGGATGACAACAGTGTTGACACCAGGTGGCAGCAGAGGTTGACTGTCTCCCCCAAGGAAGCAGTGATGGACAAATGAAGCTTCTTGAAGCAATAAAGCTTTGCAGCCAATTGCTTCAAAGCTTCATGGTGCTTCATTTGGTCTTATGAGAGTCGTATGATGCCGCTGTCAAATAAAATTTTACCGGTTTATATCTTTTGGTGTAAATATCCCATGATACAGTGAGGACGGCTGCGGCTTATATTCCAGTGCGGCTTATCTATGAACAAATGCCGTTGTCGTGCCAAATTTGGTGGGCTGCGGCTTATAGTCTGGTGCGCCCTATAGTGCGAAACTTAGGGTACTTTTTTTAGTCATGGTTTCATTTAAATCAGGGGAGTCCAAACTTTTTGCAAATGGGGCCAGATTTGGTGAGGTAAAAATGTGGGGGGCCGACCTTGGCTGACGTCCTTTACGTAGAACAATATATTTAAGCAAATTTTAGCAAGCCATTCTGTGTGTCACATTTGCTTTATTATTTATTTTTAATTAATAATTTCAACAATCTCGCAACTAGCCTTTGTGGCGCACTCTTTTGAATCTCGGGCTCTTGTGAAATACTGCTGCTGTGAAATTAAACTAGCTTCAAGTTGCTTCAATTTATAGCTACGTATTTACCCTGTAATCTTGTTTTACATGTCAGTGTGTCTTGTTTGGTAATATCGCCTCACATTGAACTATTAAAAGCAGCGACCGTCTCTTTGCAAATGAGGCAGACACAGTTGTTGCGTATTTTAGAGAAGAAATATTCCAATTTCCACCTATCCTTGAAGCGTCGGCCATCGCAGCTGATTGTCGCCATTTTAGAAATTTCGGAGTAAAGGGTCACACGGGGTAATGTTGCTTAGAGTGCTGCTGCCTTTTAGTGGGTAAATGAGGGGCAGCATTTAGTGTGTAAGCCACTTCATATGTTGGTAGCAGTACTGCTGACCAATTTATTAAGTCTGTGTGTGGGCCAGACGTTATTAATTTTTGGACAGAGGCTGGGGGCCGGAATCAAATTTGTCCACGGGCCGCATTTGGCCCCCGGGCCGGACTTTGGACATGACTGATTTAAATGATCCATTCCAAGTGCTGTGATAAAATTTTATGAATAAAAATATGCATCAGTATTTGGAATTAAAAAAAAAAAAAAAAAAAAAAAAAAGATATTTTTGCATTTACTTTTTTTGAATTTGAAAACACGAAATTAGACTGGATTCAACCTGTTATTACTTCATGATTTTTATTATTTATTTTCCTGGACAACACAATTGTAAAGACACTCAAAAAAAAAATAAAAAACATGTTGAATTTCATTGCATTGTCTTCATTTCAAACAAGCTTCATTTGACCAGCGGGGTGCAATCAAGCTCCATTTATCGTGGCAAACAACTGAGTCCAACTAATTACAGTTGCAAATAAATACAGCAAGTGAACCGGCGTTTGAGGACAAAACATCTGCCGCTTTCGACTCGCCTGGTCACAGCGCTGCAAAACAGCGGGTTAATTGGCCGAATAAATCGCTCAAGCTTTGTGTGTGCGTCGGCGAGGTAATTAACAGAGTATTAGGCAAAGAAAACTTTGCCCACGCAACAGCTTTGACTGCTTAATTAGAACAGATGATATAAATAAGAATCAGTTGCTGTTATCTTACCCGAGGAGGTGACGAGTCGCACTTGCGAGCTGACCGCCCCTTCGCCACCCTCGCTGAGGGCCCGCACCTCGATGGCGTATGTGCCGCCCTCTGGTAGAGACAACGTGGTGGACGGGTTGATTGTGCGAGTCACCTGGTTGTGGCCTCGGCCCTCCTGCTTCAGCAATACCTGCACGGAAGCGACATGAGCGCTATTTTGGGTGGCTGATTGTGGTTGTAGACGCCATGTTGGTGGTCGACGTTTTCGTCAACCATGACGCGAACAAAAATGTTTCGTCGACGAATAATTTTTTGGGGATGACTACGAGCTGAAAACTTGCAATGGGAGACTAAAACATAACTAGACGAATGCTAGTTTTCGTCTGAAGAGACGAGAACGACACAAAAATGCGACAGTTTCTGTCATATGTTGACAACCTGTGACATTTTCATATTGTATGCGGAGTACATCAGCCTGCATTGTAGCAGTGCTCACCGGTTTCAGAATGTGCTTCCAGTTTTTTTTTAACCCAAAATATGTTTTCTTATCGACAGGTTTCCGAACTACTTCTGCTTTACTTCCGTATTTCTGCAAGCGACTTCCGTTTTCACGTTTTTTTTGCCATTGACCCCAATGGTGCTGGAGTGGCATCGCTCACAAAAAAAAAACCCTGAAAAAACACGATTTGGAAATACCGTATCCTTCTGTCATCTCGAAATTGAAAGACAAGATTGAGAAATGGCCGAGGGTGACCGAAAGTAAAATATTATCGTATTTTATTGACTATGGCATTGGAAGGAAACACCATCAGGAACCTGAAACGCTCTGAGGCATTCCAGTACCTGCACAGCCACAAAGTTGAATGTGTCTTCATGACGGTGTATGTTGAACCAAGCCAGTGCTTCAATGCTCCTTACCACAAAGCATGGGTTCTGGTAAAAAATGATGGGGGACGTCCAAACTGCAGGCTGTACATGTATCGCGGGTCCCGGGCGTTAGTGTAGTCATGCTGCTGCTGTTATGGAAGGTACAGTGGGGCAAATAACTATTTAGTCAACCACCAATTGTGCAAGTTCTCCTACGTGAAAACATTAGAGAGGCCTGTAATTGTCAACATGGGTAAACCTCAACGATGAGAGACATAATGTGGAAGAAAAAACAGAAAATCACATTGTTTGATTTTTAAAGAATTTATTTCCAAATTAGAGTGGAAAATAAGTATTTGGTCACCTACAAAAAAAGCAAGATTTCTGGCTGTCAAAGATGTCTAACTTCTTCTAACGAGGTCTAATGAGGCTCCACTCGTTACCTGTACTAATGGCACCTCGAGAGATTTTGAGTGGGCGTTGAAGATGAGACGTGGCTGAGCCTTTCAGCATGACAATGATCCCAAACACACAGCCAGGGCAACAAAGGAGTGGCTTCGTAACAAGTATTTCATCTCCTCCAGAGCAGTGATGTTTTGGGGCTGTCGTTCGGAAACACGGACTTTCAACTCCCTCCACCGATTTTCTATGGGGTTGAGATCTGGAGACTGGCTAGGCCACTCCAGGACCTTGAAATGCTTCTTATGAAGCCACTCCTTTGTTGCCCTGGCTGTGTGTTTGGGGTCATTGTCATGCTGAAAGACCCAGTCATGTCTCATCTTCAATGCCCTTGCTGATGGAAGGAGACTTTCACTCAAGATCTCTCGATACATGGCCCCATTCATTTTTTCCTTTACACAGATCAGTCGTCCTGGTCCCTTTGCAGAAAAACAGCCCCAAAGCATGATGTTTCCACCCCCATGCTTCACAGTGGGTATGGTGTTCTTCGGATGCAATTCAGTATTCTTTCTCCTTCAAACACGAGAACCTGTGTTTCTACCAAAAAGTTCTATTTTGGTTTCATCTGACCATAACACATTCTCCCAGTCCTCTTCTGGATCATCCAAATGCTCTCTAGTGAACCGCAGATGAGCCTGTACGTGTGCTGGCTTCAGCAGGGGGACACGTCTGGCAGTGCAGGATTAGAGTCCCTGGCGGCACATTGTGTTACTGATAGTAGCCTTTGTTACTGTGGTCCCAGCTCTCTGTAGGTCATTCAATAGGTCCCCCCGTGTGGTTCTAGGATTTTTGCTCCCCTTTCTTGTTATCATTTTGACGCCACGGGGTGAGATCTTGCAAAGAGCCCCAGATCGAGGGAGATTATCAGTGGTCTTGTATGTCTTCCATTTTCTAATAATTGCTCCCACAGTTGATTTCTTTACACCAAGCGTTTTACCTATTGCAGATTCAGTCTTTCCAGCATGGTGCTGGTCTACAATTTTATCTCTGGTGTCCTTCGACAGCTCTTTGGTCTTGGCCATAGTGGAGTTTGGAGTGTGACTGACTGAGATTTTGGACAGGTGTCTTGTATACTTATAATGAGTAAAAACAGGTGCCATTAATACAGGTAACGAGTTGAGCCTCGTTAGACCTCGTTAGAAGAAGTTAGACCTCTTTCACAGCCAGAAATCTTGCTTGTTTGTAGGTGACCAAATACTTATTTTCCACTCTTATTTGGAAATAAATTCTTTAAAAATCAAACAATATGATTTTCTGTTTTTTTTTCCACATTCTGTCTCTCATGGTTGAGGTTTACCCATGTTGACAATTACAGGCCTCTCTAATATTTTCAAGTAGGTGAACTTGCACAATTGGTGGTTGACTAAATGCTTATTTTACCCACTGTACCTGAGTTTTCGAGATGGGACGACTTCTTTCTTTCAAAATGGTGGAGCGTGAACAAGAAGTTCTGTATGGTAAGAAACTAAGTTTTCAAAGAACATTTATCATCAATTTGCCCATTTTTTGACGCAAGCATCAACATGTACCGTCCCTTTGAACTGGGAGGGCTAGCAACATTTATTTGCTGCAAGGCTCTTCCATTTCAAATGGGTTGGACGTCTATCTCTGTCAATGGCAGTGACCGAGGTAAAGTCATGAAGGATTTTTTTTTTCAGATCCTGTATGTTCTGAAAAATGGCATTTCTAATGCCAGCACGTGGAGCAATTGCTCTCCTTTTAGGTCCGAAAAATAGCACAATTACCATGTAGCCGATGACATCAGATTCATTTTCTTTGGCCTTGACCGGGTCCCAGCTTAAAGACACGTTGTTGCCCTCTTGGATCCACAGCAGGTTGCCTGGAGGCTGCACAGGAGCTGAAGAAGAAGAAATAATCAGCTGCCAAAAAAGGGGTTGAAAAGCAAAACTACTAAACTTACGGGCTTTCCTGGTCTTGGCCGTGACGGAGGTGCTAGCAGGACCTTGTCCGATGCTATTGAAGCCCCGGACGGTGAGTTCGTACAGGCTGTTACCTTCCAAACCGCCCAGGACCATGGAGGTCTCGTTTTTGGTGGTTCTCTGTTTCCAACCAGAATCCTCCTTTTCTGACGCTTTCCAGTAGCTCACCTGTTAGCACAAAGAATCTCAGTGAGTATCTAAGTGGTAGGTGGAGTTGCTAAATTTCCAATAATTTTAAAAGTGTATAGCATCCTAATTAGGAGTGCAAAGTAACATCGCTTGAGATTGATATCATGATTGGTTAATAGGGTTCCTATTGGATTTCATCAAATAAAATTAATAAGACCTTTACAAAACTGCTTGGAACAGAATTTAAAGCCAATTCTGCCCCCCCAAAAATCAAAATCCAATCAGAATCCCCTACAATGTCAGCAAAATTTTCTGAGGCAATTTAATGCAAAGCAAAAGTTTTCTTAAAATAGTGCGTTCAAACGACTGAAGTCCGATTTACGTAAAATCTAGAATTCTAACTATTTAACTCAGTGTCAGCCAATGCCATTTCAAATGAATTGCACGTTTATCACCGTGTATGGCAGGCAATGAGTTAACCAAATCCAGTTGCTTAAAATACTGAGTTTTAAACTGTTAACTTGTTTTTATGGATTTTCCATCAAAATTTGAAAATTAAAGTGAAATTGGTTGACCTGAAATTTCAAGTTCTGCCAACACTTTTTCCTACTGTGTGTGTAAAACGTCATCATGCCTTAAAGCCCTTGAATCAGTTTGCATTGTGGCAAACTGAGTCATCTCGGTAAATGTCATACCATTACAGTTGTCCGATAATGACTTTTAACCGATAACCGATATCCAGCAACCATTGTCCACCTCCAAAAATCCGATGCGGATATCAAACCCATACCAATATACAGTGGAGCTAATAAGTATTTAGTCAACCCCTAATTGTGCAAGTTCTCCCACTTGAAAATTAGAGAGACCTGTAATTGTCACCATGGGTTATCCTCAACCATGAGAGACAGAAAGAAAAAAAATAACCACACACAAATAAGTATTTGGTCACCTAGAAACAAGCAAGATTTTTGGCTGTCAAAGATGTCTGACCTCTTCTAACGAGGTCTAATGAGGCTCCACTTGTTACCTGTATTAATGGCACCTGTTTTAACTCATTATTGGTACAAAAGACACCTGTCCACGACCTCAGTCAGTCACACTCCAAACTCCACTATGGCCTAGACCAAAGAGCTGTCAAAGGACACCAGAGACAAAATTGTTGACCTGCACCAGGCTGGGAAGACTGAATCTGCAATAGGTAAAACACTTGGTGTAAAGAAATCAACTGTGGGAGCAATTATTAGAAAATGGAAGACATACAAGACCACTGATAATTTCCCTCGATCTGGGGCTCCATGCAAGATCTCATCCCGTGACGTCAAAATGATAACAAGAACGGGGAGCAAAAATCCCAGAATCACACGGTGGGACCTAGTGAATGACCTACAGAGAGCTGGGACCACAGTAACAAAGGCTATTATCGGTAACACAATGTGCCGCCAGGGACTCAAATCCCGCACTGCCAGACGTGTCCCCCTGCTGAAGAAAGTACACGTCCAGGCCCGTCTGCGGTTCGCTAGAGAGCATTTGGATGATCCAGAAGAGGACTGGGAGAATGTGTTGTGGTCAGATGAAACCAAAATAGAACTTTTTGGTAGAAACACAGTTTCTCGTGTTTGTAGGGGAAAGAATACTGAATTGTATCCGAAGAACACCATACCCACTGTGAAGCAAGGGGGTGGAAACATCATGCTTTGGGGCTGTTTTTCTGCAAAGGGACCAGGACAACTGATCTGTGTAAAGAAAAGAATGAATGGGGCCATGTATCGAGAGATTTTGAGTGAAAATCTCCATCCATCAGCAAGGGCATAGAAGATGAGACATGACTGGGTTTTTCAGCATGACAATGATCCCAAACACACTGCCAGGGCAACAAAAGAGTGGCTTCGTAAGAAGCATTTCAAGGTCCTGGAGTGGCCTAGCCAGTCTCCAGATCTCAACCCCATAGAAAATCTGTGGAGGAGAGTTGAAAGTCTGTGTTGCCCAAGGACAGTCCCAAAACATCACTGCTCTAGAGGAGATCTGCATGGAGGAATGGGCCAAAATACCAGCAACAGTGTGTGAAAAGCTTGGGAAGAGTTACAGAAAACATTTGGCCTTCCGTTATTGCCAACAAAGAGTACATAACAAAGTATTGAGATTAACTTTTGGTATTGACCAAATACTTATATTCCACCATGATTTGCAAATAAATCCTTTAAATAGTTTTTTTCCCCACATTCTGTCTCTCATGGTTGAGGTTTACCCATGTTGACAATGACAGGCCTCTCTAATATTTTCAAGTGGGAGAACTTGCACTATTAGTGGTTGATACTTATTTGCCCCACTGTACCACCCTCAGAAGAAGACAAAACACCTGACTGTACAAAGAGTATTCATACGCAAAGATGGCACAGATAGAAAATGGCTAACATACTGCGAAGAAAGTCATAAACTATACTGTATATGTATGATAATGCAATGTGTAGTTCTTCATAGCCGCTTCATTTTTCTCTCAAAGTGCACGAAATTGATGCATTTTACAATATGATGTAAAAAAAAAAAAATTCTCCCGGTAGGGCATGCCCCCGGACCTCCCTAGAGGGTCTGTGTTTCCCTTCGTACAGCGATTCTTGTGGGCTGGGCTAAGTCAAAGTCGAGGGCTTGTCCCATCCCAAGCAAAATGTGTACATGCAGTTTATGCTGTTATATTGTCCCTACCAATGTTGTTTCTGGCGGATAGATAAGTGCGAGCGTACCTCGTATCCTTTGGGTCTTCCAGGACCGGGGAGAGGTGGCTTCCACGTGACTCTTATTTGTGAAGCTGAAATAGCGTAAGCTTTCACATCAGATGGTGCTTCTCTGGGTTCTATGTGGAAAAAAAAAACGTATATTTGGACTGTTTCAGCATTTTAAAAGCATATCAGGGGAAGTCAGATCGACTCTTACCACCCTCGGCAGAGTGGATGATGACAACGGGGCTGAAAGGCCCGTCGCCCTTGTTGTTGTACACGCCCACTTTGACTTCGAAGGGCGTCAGCGGCGGGAAGGTCTCGTCGCGGTACTTGTACGTGGTGGAGTCGGGCGACGTCACCATCTTCTCCTTCCAGCCTCGGGTGCCGTTTGCACGGAAAGCCACGATGTAGCCGAAGCCTTCGCCGTTTTGGAACTCCTCCGACACGGGCTGAAACCATCAAATTGTTTTCTGACTCCCATTTGGAAATGGAAAGATGCACAGATTGAGGAGTTTCACTTTTGGAAGAACCACAGAAGAGAAACTTTTCTCATCTGAAGCCATTAGCTCTCCGTTTCCTGTAATTCAGTGCCAGTGTTGATAAAGAAGCCGTCTGTCGTGCGGTTTGGAAGGCAACGCGTGTGGCTCGGCGCCTCTCGTTACCAAGAAATTTGTCTTCCGCCATTTCTGACAGGTGGAGATTGTTCTTTTAAATTCCTCTGGACAATATCTGGTGTGGTTTCCCTCGAGTTGTCTTCTAGCAACTCCGTCCAATCATCCGGCAATTCATTTGGATGGAATTCAATTAATTAACGTGGTCTACATGGATTAATGTTAACTCATTCACTACAATTGATGGGGATGCAATTCCAATCCATTTGAACAGGGAGGGCTGCATTGGAGCGAATAAGCATGAATAAAGAGATGTTTTGATTCTTTGTGCTTCTTCGACTTTGTTTTCAGATGAATCAGATTAGAAAATCTATATGACTTAGATCTAAAATTAGAGCTCTTTTATAACAATGAAAGACAAGAAAGTAAGAGAATTCTAGTCAATAGTGAAATAACGTTGCGTACAGTCCAAAAACCGTGATTGATCATCATCACAATTCATTTGCATATCTCTATTCATTCTCACTTCAACCTCTAGCTGCATTCTCATAACAGTTTTTGGAAAAAATAAAGCATTATTTCAAACATTTTGGTGAAATTGCGACTTAAAGGTGGAAAGAAATACTATAGCAAGTGACCTTAAAATGAGAGCAGAGTCTATCTTGGACACAAATCCATCTGATGGCAATAGACGTCTAATAAAATTGGGCTGGCAGCGACTGAACTGAACCAAGATCATTCAACGCTAGCGATCCCAGTTAAAATGTTTACTGCTGTTAATAGCAATGAGTAAACTCAGCATCTCTTGAAGGTATACAACAGAAAAACACTCAAGTGACAAGTTCCCCGATGTGATCTACTGTATAAAACACTTGAATCACCCAAAAAAAAAATGTGCTCGGACCCTGAACGCCTCGCCCAAATGAGCCATGTACTCTCCAGAGGCGATGCCGAATGGAGACACGATGACCAATCACTGTGACCGTGCTCATTACTGGGATGATCAGCAGAGCTAAATGAACTGTCGTCATTACAGTCCGGCTGTGCTGCTCATTGATTTTTATCCTTTTTAAGAGCAGCGTGAACAAATGCAGGCTATTTAGGACCCCACTGGTAGGGTAGAGGAGGGGGGAAATGTGGACAGGGGATGATAACTCAGTTCATGACTGATCTTCTTATGTGCTAGGTGAACAGAATTTGCAAAAATATTCAGTCTGTTTTGAACTTTTACATTGTCCTTGACGGTTATGGACGTTCAACCAAGTGCATAGGTTTGCATAGGGACGGTAGGGACATAACACTATCAACTTTTCAGGATGCTCAAATTGTCCCCACTTTATTTGCATTACATAATGACTTCAGTTATACAGTGGGGCAAATAAGTATTTAGTCAACCATTAATTGTGCAAGTTCTCCCACTTGAAAATGTGAGAAAGGCCTGTAACTTTCAACATGGATAAACCTCAACCATGAGAGACAGAATGTGGGAAAAAAAACAGAAAATCACATTTTTTGATTTTTAAAGAATTTATTTGCAAATCATGGGTAATGATAAATAAATATGTATTTGGTCAATACCAAAAGTTCATCTCAATACTTTGTTATGTACCCTTTGTTGGCAATAACGGAGGCCAAACGTTTTCTGTAACTCTTCACAAGCTTTTCACACACTCTTGCTGGTATTTTGGCCCATTCCTCCATGCAGATCTCCTCTAGAGCAGTGATGTTTTGGGGCTGTTGTTGGGCAACACGGACTTTCAACTCAATTATTAGAAAATGGAAGACATACAAGAACACTGATAATCTCCCTCGATCTGGGGCTCCAAGCAAGATCTCACCCCGTGGCGTCAAAATGATAACAAGAACGGGGAGCAAAAATCCCAGAACCACACGGGTGGGCCTAGTGAATGACCTACAGAGAGCTGGGACCATAGTAACAAAGACTACTATCAGTAATGCAATGCGCCGCCAGGGACTCAAATCCTGCACTGCCAGACGTGCCCCCCTGCTGAAGAAAGTACACATTCAAGCCCGTCTGCTGTTCGCTAGAGAGCATTTGGATGATCCAGAAGAGGATTGGGAGAATGTGTTATGGTCAGATGAAATCAAAAGAGCAGTGATGTTTTGGGGCTGTCGTTGGACTTTCAACTCCTTCCACAGACTTTCTTTGGGGTTGAGATCTGGAGACTGGCTAGGCCACTCTGGACCTTGAAATGCTTCTTATGTAGCCACTCCTTTGTTGCCCTGGCTGTGTGTTTGGGATCATTGTCATGCTGAAAGACCCAGCCACGTCTCATCTTCAATGCCCTTACTGATGGAAAGAGATTTTCACTCAAAATCTCTCCATACATGGCCCCATTCATTCTTTCCTTTACACATATCAGTCATCCTGGTCCCTTTGCAGAAAAACAGCCCCAAAGGATGTTTCCACCCCCATGCTTCATAGTGGGCATGGTGTTCTTCAGATGCAATTCAGTATTCTTTCTCCTCCAAACACGAGAACCTGTGTTTCTACCAAAAAGTTCTATTTTGGTTTCATCTGACCATAACACATTCTCCCAGTCCTCTTCTGGATCATCAAAATGCTCTTTAGCGAACCGCAGACAGGCCTGGACATGCACTGGCTTCAGCAGGCGGACACGTCTGGCAGTGCAGGATTTGAGTCCCTGGCGGCGCATTGTGTTACTGATAGTAGCCTTTGTTACTGTGGTCCCAGCTCTCTGTAGGTCATTTAATAGGTCCACCTGTGTGGTTCTGGGATTTTTGCTCACCGTTCTTGTTATCATTTTGACGCCACGGGGTGAGATCTTGCATGGAGCCCCAGATCGAGGGAGATTATCTTGCATGTCTTCCATTTTCTAATAATTGCTCCCATAGTTGATTTCTTTACACCAAGCGTTTTTACCTATAGCAGATTCAGTCTTCCCAGCGTGGTGCAGGTCTACAATTTTGTTTCTGGTGTTCTTCGACAGCTCTTTGGTCTTGGCCATAGTGGAGTTTGGGGTGTGACTGACTGAGATTTTGGACAGGTGTCTTTTATACCGATAATGAGTTAATACATTAATACAGGTAACAAGTGGATCCTCGTTAGACCTCGTTAGACCTCTTTGACAGCCAGAAATCTTGCTTGTTTGTAGGTGACCAAATACTTATTTTCCACTCTAATTTGGAAATAAATTCTTTAAAAATCAAACAATGTTATTTTCCTTTTTTTTTTTTTTTTTTTCCACATTCTGTCTCTCATGGTTGAGGTTTACCCATGTTGACAATTACAGGCCTCTCTAATCTTTTCAAGTAGGAGAACTTGCACAATTGGTGGTAGACGAAATACTTACTTGCCCCACTGTATCACCCTTGTGTGTATTCAGGGCAGCTTCAGAGCCTGATCACTCAGCTCATGACCAAATGGTTACGACCTAATGGGTCTGGTGAATGCAAGGCCATACCTAATAGACGCCCCCGTGGAACAGCAGCCGGCTGCTTAGTCATTCATCCTGCTTTAACGGCGTCCGGTCACCGTGGCAGATGATTGCAGAAGTGTTTCCGAACGCGCCACCGATGGAAAAAGGGACCACATCTCCTTTAATAAAGACCTCCATCGATCACCTCACACCCCATTGCTGATTTATTCCCAAACGTGCTGAGCGGCGACCGCAGCGAATAGTGCACAGGCCGAAAACTAGTTGAGGTTGTGAGAGAGTGGAGCTTGTCATATTTATGGATGACAGCAAAGCGTAGGGAAGAGACATCATCACATTCATATTTCGTATCAGTTGCTCACGAGGGAATACCTCCAACAAGACCGACAGAAAATACAAATAATGTGTCCTCCGTTATGAAAAATACAGTCCAAGTGACCCGATAGCAACAGGAAGTGACACAGAAAATATACCAAAATCAATAGGAAGTGACCCGAAATCAGGAAGGGACCATGAACTGCCCCAAAATTAACTGGAAGTGACCTGATATCGACAGTAAGCAACTCAGGAAATGACAGGAAGTGAAGCAATATCAACAGGAAGTTACCCGCTATTAACAAGTAAACCCTATCAGCATTTTCTTGTTTTGAGTGCTAGTTTACTGATTAAAGCATGTGTTAATATGCATGTGGGTCTCAATGTTCCCTCTAATTTTTCATGTGTCTGAGCAAACACACAATCTCCCTGAGCACACTGCGGCCCACGGTAAGCAACATCAGATGTGTACCGTATTTTTTGGACTATAAGTCGCACCAGCCAAAAAATGCACAATGAAAAGGTAAAAACATATATGTAGCACCGGCGTATAAGTTGCATTTTGGGGGGAAATTTATTTGGTATAATCCACTACCAAAAACAGACACATCATTTTGAAAGGCAATTTAGAATAAAAATACAATAGGGAACAACAGCCTGAATAAGTGTACGGTATGATAACATTACATGACTCATAAACAACGAACTGAGAACATGCTTGGTATGTCAATGTAACATAGCTATTTAGAGTTATTCAGATAACTATAGTATAAAGAACATGCTAACTAGCAACAATGACATAATAATGTGTGAATAAGTTCACATATAAGTCGCTCCAGAAAATAAGACGCACCCTCTGCCAAACTAAGAAAAAAACTGCGATTTATAGTCCAAAAATACGGTACATAGCGGCCACAGACCAGTATCATGCCTTTTCATGCCTATTAGCATTTCTACTGCCCGTAAATTATCCAGTAGTAAGAGCATTTAATGATTAATATCCATAATTAAAATATCTTAATAAATGTCACTGGAATACACACCAATCTGACTTAAATTGTACCTTATTTTTCACGTCTTAATATATAGGACTTGCATTTGGTGTACTGATATGTCAGTGCTCTCATCTACTATCAGTGTATGCCAGGGTGCATTTTTAACACTGCACATAGTCTCGTTCTCCACTATATCATTGATTGAGTTTACAAATTCAAAGGCATAGTTTTAACTTCGCCAGCTTTCTGGTATACTCACATACTTTGCCATGTGATTGCGGATTTGTTGAACTGACACCATTGACGCATTCATTTCGATGGTGAGTAAAATATTGTCAATGAGAACTTCAACTTGCTCTGGGTCAGATTGTGTTTTGTGGGACAGCTCGTTTCTCTTGTCTTTTGCATTCTCCTGCAATAATGTACCAATCCCCTATCGCATCTTGAGTCTATGTAATTTTCAACAGCTTTCAAATGACTTTTCTGCTGAATATGACGCTTGAGGTAGTCCAACTTCCATTCAGTCCACATTTTTCCCTCTGAAAACTCACTTGGTACTTTGGCTTCAGTTTCACCGCTTGTTCGTCTATTTGCACATGCTCCGACAGCCACTCCTTCTTATATGGACCGCATTTCTTTTTTACTTTGGCTTGGTGAGTGGATGTGTCGCTGCCCGTTCGTTTCGCCATGATAAGGGGTTGGCCTTTACGTCTCTCAACTCCGCCGCACTTACGCACTGTTGTCAGCTTGCTAATCTACACTGCGCGTGTAGGCTGGGCAATACACAAGCAATGTCAATGCTATGATTGGCTGCTTAGCGGAAGTGAACCTTATCGTATCATTAGCTGGACACCTGTCACTCACCGAGTTACAACATACGTTTCTGTTGATTTTTTTTTTTTTGTGCGCAGCATTGAATTTCTTGTGCGCAGAGTAGGTGCCAGCAGTGCGCGATTGCGCACGCGCGCAGCTTAGAGGGAACATTGGTGGGTCTGATCTTCTATTAAATGAGGAAAGTTGACTTGAGATCCAAACCATCTGTAGTCAAGGAACTAATTAAACTCTTAAGTCAGCGTATCACTGTATTAATATCCTAATTGGACTCATGCCAACAACCTCGTCGTTGACAGAGGCGCCCACCCCATCTGGATGGCGTTCGACCCTCCATAAGGTGCCCGCGGTAGGTTCCGCTACTTCTCCCAGCGGCGTTCGGGCTGCCAGGCCCGACTTAATAACGACGACTTGATTTCACATCTGTTCACCTCTCCCCCTTTGAGAAAGTGTCCTTCAACCCATCTTAATTACAAATTCTCGGGCTCGCTCATAGTCATTTGGGACGCGCCGCTGAAAACGAGAGACTCCCGAATCGTCCGCGGGCCGGGCCTGCGAACGGTTCATGGCAATTTCCTCTTCTCTTGCTGCGAGATTTATTATCTATAGCGGGAGATTACAAACACATTAATACACATGGACGGGTTCATTCAGAGCGGTTCTGACCCGCCGCCTTCTTCTTCTGGGAACCTGATTGCATATTTGCTACTTCTTCATCACTGTGACAAGGGGCCCAGGTGGGCTGCGGGGACCGGCCTTGTCAGCACATTTGTCAACTGTGACCAAGGTGAGCCCTAACCCACGACTATAGTCTTCACAGTTTGAAACCCTCGATTCTCATCCTATATTGGGGAAAAAAAAGAGTACCATATTTTCTAGAGCTGGGAATCTTTGGGCACCTAACGATTCGATTACGATTCAGAGGCTCCGATTCGATTATAAAACGATTATTGATGCACCCCCCTCCTTTTTTTTTTTTTTTTTTTTAATGTTTTGTACATTAGTTCCAAAATTGTTCAAAAATCCTCTCAGGCTAAACCAAACTACTATTTCAGTATCAAGTATATTTATAACTTATAACAATATAACAGTAAACAAATATACAAAAATAACAGTAAACTATAACTTATTATAAAAGAGACCTGTCCACAACCTCAGTCAGTCACACTCCAAACTCCACTATGGCCAAGACCAAAGAGCTGTCGAAGGACACCAGAGACAAAATTGTAGACCTGTACCAGCCTGGGAAGACTGAATCTGCAATAGGTAAAACGGTTGGTGTAAAGAAATCAACTGTGGGAGCAATTATTAGAAAATGGAAGACATACAGGACCACTGATAATCTCCCTCGATCTGGGGCTCCATGCAAGATCTCACCCCGTGGCGTCAATGATAACAAGACCGGTGAGCAAAAATCCCAGAATCACATGGTGGGGACCTAATGAATGACCTACAGAGAGCTGGGACCACAGTAACAAAGGCTCCTATCAGTAACACAATGCGCCGCCAGGGACTCAAACCTGCACTGCCATTCGTGTCCCCCTGCTAAAGCCAGTACACATCGAGGCCTGTCTGCGGTTCGCTAGAAAGCATTTGGATGATCCAGAGGAGGACTGGGAGAATGTGTTATGGTCAGATGAAACCAAAATAGAACTTTTTGGTAGAAACACAGGTTCTCGTGTTTGGAGGAGAAACAATACTGAATTGCATCTGAAGAACACCATACCCACTGTGAAGCATGGGGGTGGAAACATCATGCTTTGGGGCTGTTTTTCTGCAAAGGGACCAAGACAACTGATCTGTGTAAAGGAAAGAATGAATGGGGCCATGTATCGAGAGATTTTGTGTTAAAATCTCCTTCAATTAGCAAGGGCATTGAAGATGAGACGTGAAAGGGTCTTTCAGCATGACAATGATCCCAAACACACAGCCAGGGCAACAAAGGAGTGGCTTCGTAAGAAGCATTTCCAGATCCTGCATTGGCCTAGCCAGTCTCCAGATCTCAACCCCATAGAAAATCTGTGGAGGGAGTGGAAAGTCCGTGTTGCTCAACGACAGCCCCAAAACATCACTGCTCTAGTGGAGATCTGCATGGAGGAATGGGCCAAAATACCAGCAACAGTGTGTGAAAAGCTTTTGAAGAGTTACAGAAATTGTTTGGCTTCTGTTATTTCCAACAAAGGGTACATAACACAGTATTGAGATGAACTTTTGGTATTGACCAAATACTTATTTTCCACCATGATTTGCAAATAAATTCTTTAAAAATCAAACAATGTGATTTTCTGTTTTTTTTCCCACATTCTGTCTCTCATGGTTGAGGTTTACCCATGTTGACAATTACAGGCCTCTCTAATATTTTCAAGTGGGAGAACTTGCACAATTAGTGGTTGATTAAATACTTATTTGCCCCACTGTACATACGTATTAAAATGATCCCAGTATTTGACGTAATACAAAACACAATGTTTACTCATTTCCTCGTAAATCCCATGGTCCCACAGTCGTAGGGCTTGTTTTGGCCAATATCCACCGGTGAATGGGAACCTTTTGAAACCCCAAAAAGGCTCACACGCATCTCCCTGGTGCAACAACATTTATCTGCAGCCGTTTGGCTGGCATGATGCGAAAAATAAACAAATTAATCCGCTAAATCAGCTGAATCCTTAGTCCTTCTCATACAACAGTACTGCTGGTGAAGAGGACTTCTTCGACCGTACACTGCACAGCGCCCTCTTTCTCAACTTGAGAGTGGAGCCGGAAGTCACTCATTTTCATGGCGCGGAATTAAAAAAAAACTAAATAAATATAGCGATCGCTTCTACACACATCCAAGCAGTCCATTTCATTCAGGAGCATAAAATACCGCGGAAAATATGAAAAAAACATGCTTTTTGGTGTCATAGGCACTTTAACCTTTAACTGATAGTTTGATCTTGGTTTCTGATGAATTAAAAAACTGTCTCCTCAAAAATGCGACCAGTGCTACTAATATGTTTTTTTTTCCCTTTTCATTGTGCATTTTTTGGCTGGTGGGGCTAATACACAGGTGCAATTTATGGACTGAAAGATTTGGTACTTTGATTTAGGGCTAGGTTGCTGTTCAGATCGTGATGAAAGATGGAAAATGCAAAAAAAACAAAAAACAAAAAAAAAAACATCACATCGATCTCTGTAAAGCCAAACAAACAAAGAAAATTACACATATTGTGCACTAAAAGACAAATTTCTTTTCACTTTTGCACACCTGCTAATTAATGCAAATGCTGTCCCTTTCAGCTGCTTGGAAACAGCTTTAAATGCCATTTCATGCTGAAACAGTTTTGCTATGCCGCAGGGGAGATTGAAATACTCCCCCTGTGGTTGTTTGTTTTGTGATGTTTATATAAAATGCAGCCAGCCAGAAAAGGATTCAAAGGGACAGATAGAAAAAACAGACACGGAGAATAGATACATAATGCAACATAAGCGTAATAGAATATACATGCTACATTAATAAGTAGCGTTAAAAAGTAGTCATGACTTTATGTACAGTGGGGACACCCTGTGAGCCATGTCATTATAATTTTATAATCCACTAACTGAAATCAGGGACCATGAAATGTTTTTGAAAATATAATTCCAAATAATAATTCAAGTGATTGTCTGTCCCCAATATTCACATAAGAAACACCATTGATTTTTCACTGGCATCGATGATAATCGGTGTCCAATCATTTGGCTCTTCTCATCCTTCTGCTGTGAATTTAAATGAGTTTGTCACGAGAACGTCCAACATCTTTCCCTACATTTGTTTTTACCGAGCGCTTCACAATTAGACATCTTTATTACATCTTGTGTTTAGCACCGTGGCTCAATGTCCCGCGGGTCCAATGAGATAATCCTCTTTATCCCAGTCGGGAGCGTCTTATTACAGTAATCACTTCTACCTCTGCTCTGGCAGAAAACAATCATGGATTAGCTGGCGCCGCTGCGCCTACGTAGGGATTTCACGGTACCAGAAATTTAGTAGTCGATGCCTATACTAGGGTTGTTCCGATCATGTTTTTTTGCTCCCGATCCGATCCCGATCGTTTTAGTTTGAGTATCTGCCGATCCCGATATTTCCCGATCCGATTGCTTTTTTTTTTGCTCCCGATTCAATTCCAATCATTCCCGATAATTTTTCCCGATCATATACATTTTGGCAATGCATTAAGAAAAAAATGAATAAAACTCGGACGAATATATACATTCAACATACGGTACATAAGTACTGTATCTGTTTATTATGACAATAAATCCTCAAGATGGCATTTACATTATTAACATTCTTTCTGTGAGAGGGATCCACGGATAGAAAGACCTGTGACTTTGTATATTGTGACTAAATATTGCAATCTAGTGTATTTGTTGAGCTTTCAGTAAATGATACTGAAGGCCATGCCCAATGCATGATGGGAAGTGGAACCATGACAAGTGAAACCACGACTGTGCGTAGTGCTACCAATTCATTTATCTTCTCTGCGATGGTATATAACTTAAGGTGTCAAGTAAAGATCAATTGCTACCTTGCTTCCCCGCATTTCCCATGATATTTCTAATTGTAGGGAGAGGGATTGTAAGACTGTAGCCAATTAAAATAAGGTTCCAAAGGCTGCCCAAATTCACTCTACTCATTATACGCTGCCTTTTAGCTCTCTATTTAGGCTAAACGGCGCTATTATGGATGGAACGCGACAATGTGTGAGTGGATCATGCAGCGCATGCATTAATTGCGTTCAAAATTTAAACATGATACATTTTTAAAAAAAATTAAACACCGCAGATATTGTGATAAATTTGATAACCCTACCTTAAGCCTAAACTAAAGACTCTGGATAAGTGTAACATATTATGTCTGTAACGTTAAATACAATTAGAAAACGATTTAATTAAAAAAAAAAAAAATTTAAAAAGGCATGGGCGATATATTTTTGCCGATTCCGATACTTTTAAAATGACGTGATCGGACCCGACATCTCTAGCTGATACTATTTAAATTTCACGATTCTTGATACCATTTCGATACCACGGCAAAATTAAATCGACAATAAATCCAATGTACTTCAACGTACATGCATTTATTAGAGGTAAACAACAATACTTGTATTATACAGAACAATCAGCATGTGACTTTAAAGTATTAAAATAATGTGCATTAAAATATCAAATATTAGAAAACAAACAAAATAAAATACAGGGAGCCTCTACTTTTTCCTTCAAACAGTCCATCGCGGATTTTCAAAAAAATACAGACAAGCTGTGATGAGCTGATCGCGTGGTCTCATACCCTCTCCCTGCTCTTTGTTGGTCAGGCAGTGCACTGGAGTTGCTTATTAACGTTAACGATGCCTTAACGACGTCTTTGGATGCAATTCAGTATTCTTTCTCCTCCAAACACGAGAAGCTGTTTTTCTCCCAAAAAGTTCTACTTTGGTGGGTGAGAGTGAGTGCAGCTCTATTTTACTCTCTCTTTATTCTCTTTTAATGTTTTGTTGCTGGCTGGTCGGTGGCGTCAACTGCAGCGGAGAATAGGCGTGTGGTTGTCGCACAAGTTGATGGAATAAATGATTAGAAATCTGAGGAAGCTGGTGATTTCTTTGGCGATGTGACAAAAAAAATAATTGTCACCTTGACTTATAAAGTCTGGCGAACGGAGGTCGGAGGAGAACCGTCGTGATCAACATTCTATGGACGTATTGTCGAGCCAGTTCACGGACGCAGACACCATGCTCATATTTTTCTTTCGTTTCCATCTTCATTTCAATTGAATCATTTATTTTCCCCTCAAAATAACTCAAAATATAGCCGTTAATATCCAAACCCCTGGCAACAAAAGTGAGTACACCCCTTAGAAACTACACCCCTAAATGTCCAAATTGAGTACTGCTAAGGGGTGTACTCACTATTGTTGCCAGGGGTTTGGATATTAATGGCTATATTTTGAGTTATTTTGAGGGGAAAGGAAATTAACTATTATATAAGCTGCACATAGACTACTTTTCATTGTGTCAAAGCGTCATTTTGTCAGTGTTGTCCCATGAAAAAACATACTTAAATATCTGCAGAAATGCGAGAGGTGTACTCACTTTTGTGATACACCGTATGCTCTTGCCATTGATGGCCATGTAGGTCCATGCCACTGACGTCAAAATATCAACAGGAAATGACCTCATATCAACGGGAAGTGACCCTGAAACGTCCCCAAATCAACAGACAGTGACCTGATATCAACAAGAAGTGACCCTGAAATGTCCTCAAATCAACAGAACGTGCCCTGAAATCAACAGGACGTGACCCCAAGGGGATTAAGTGCAAAAGCAAAGCTACTACAACAATTTCTCCTGAAATGGCATTTTCTAGTTTTTATTTTTATTTTTTTTTCCTGTCCTGCTCAGCTGCTTGACACGGACAATGGGAATCTGAGTGTCCTATTGGTCTGAACAGTATTAGTGTATCACATGGGAGTATGATATACTCCCATTATAATGATTATTCATTGTGTTTCGTTTATTACGAGAAAGCAGTGAGCAGGAAGAGGTGATGCGGACAGAAAGGGAATTAGAAAAGGAGAGAGACAGAAGAGAAGAACAAAAACAACAAGAAATGAATTCAAACGCAATGTTAACCTAGACTTGAACTATCGTTAGTAATTGTATTTCCAGTTGACACCATGTGGGGGGCCTGGTGACGATTTCCTAGTTTTTCAAATTTAGTTTCTGTAAAAGTTGTACTTTCATTAATATGCCGCTTACTGGATTTGAATATTCGCTATTTTTTAATTTCAACTCTTTGCTTGGATTGGCTGTTGGTTTAGTGGTTGTGTAAATTGGCAATTTGTTATGGGGCGCCGTTTGTAAAGCAGCACATGCTGAAAATTACGACAACGTTTTCTCACATTTAGCGCCACACATTATTGAAAACGTGGTGTGAAAATTTTAGTGTCACTTTTTTTTGCACATTTACAACATTATTTAGCAACCTAAATATTCATTTTTAAATAAAAGGTTTTTTACCTGAATGTTTTAATCCTAAATTTATATCCTATATCCTAAATGCTTAATCTGGAGACAGTTGGAACTAAATATTTAGCTTAATATGCAAATTCACATGACTGGAGACTGGAAGTAACAAAATAGAAGCTGGAGCACACAAAATACTCTTTAAATAGATTCTCCTAAATATTTATTTTACCTATATATTGTTATTATCACAATGACTCATGTCTAAGAGCAGACTGCCACTGTTGAGTAGGCTTTATTCATTTTCAAGCAACGTAAACAGACAGTCAGAGCTGCTTAGCCAGCTTTTATTTTGTTACTTCCGTTCTCCAGTCATGTGAATTTGCATATTAAGCTAAATATTTATTTCCAAACGTTACCTGATTTAACATTTAGGATATAGGATATGAATTTAAGGCTTAAATATTTAGTTCTGGATTTAAAGAACCAGGTCCAAAACTTCTTATTTAAAAATGAATATTTAAGTTGCTAAATAATCTTGTAAATGTGCAAAAAAAAAAAAAAAAAAGTGACTCTTAAAAAATTCACACCATTTTAAACACTGTCTGGCGCTAAATGTGAGAAAATTTTGTCGTAATTTTCAGCATGTGCTGCTTTACAAACGGCGCCTCATAATTTGTGCGGTGACTTTGACACTTTGCGGAGAGCCGGACTACAATCGTTCTTCAATGACACCAAGCTTCATTTTTTGACAATTAAAGTTTCACAATCTGTAACTAACTACTTGGCTTCAACTGCAACAACAATTCAGCCTATCCCAGTCCAAATGGATTGGACGGCTATTACCGTCAACCGCACTGACACACAATCATTCACTGTCAACCAGTTTTGACAAATGACCAAGGTTCATATAAGCAGTTTGTCCCTGATCCAAATGAGTCTAGTCAGGCTTTGGCGGAGGTCTTTGGTCCAGTGAGTGTCATTCCATTTTCATTTGGATCTATTTTTAGGAAACCTGGACTCTTGTCAAGGTTTCAAACTTTCCTCTGAGTTTTAATTAGCGACCACTCTGGAAGCGATGTCGCCAATCGACTTGCACGCAGCAGAGTGTAAACGCTTGTGATTATTTTACAAAACGTTTGCAATCGTTCAAGCATTTCGTCAGAGGCTTTAGAGGCAGCGACATCCATCAACCGAGTTTGATCCGCCCCCCCCCACCAGCCACATTCTTCCTGTTTCATCACCCCCATCATGTGGCAGGTATTCCCAGGTAAAGACAAAGTGACAAATGCTAATGAATGGCTTGCGCAGCGGCGGCTTCCAAGTACTCATTAAGTCACAGTATGGCTCTGGAATTGTGAAGTATCATGAAGGATCATGTTTCAATGCCATTAATGCCAATGGATTTCCAATGTATTTGGACGTTGAGGGGTTGGCAGGCATCCCTATTAAAATCGATTGATTGATTGATAAATATGCTGATTAAAAAAATACGTGACATAGAAAAGAAAAAAAATAAAAAATAAAAATGGTTCAACAACAGTAATTGTTACGTTTCTATTAGTATAAACACTAAATATATGGCGGAAAACACAGACAAGGCTGAAAAAGCTGTTTCTGCTCTTGCACCCCTTTTAAAAATAAACTGCTGTATTTTAACCTATAAGAACTGTTGTGTTTGATAGAACAATATGTCTATATGCTGCCATAGCAGATTCATGGCGCATTAAGCCCCCCAAACTATTTTTAATTCGTCCGTTTTACCCTAGAGACCCCCGTTTACACACGTCACGCAACCGCTTTTGTTTCAACCCAGCCATAAAACGAAGGTAATTATATTTATTCTTCAAAATGTCTGTCCTTTTTAGCTTAGAGTCACTAATTGAGGCCTCATATTTCGTTACAAAAAAAAAAAAAAAACGACTTTAAAAAATTATTAACTCACATATTTTAAACTTTTAAACAAATTATGTCACATTGAAAAAAATGGCGTCTGTAAAAAAGTTACGGATATCTACCTCATAACTATCGCTTTGTTGTATTTTTTTTGTTACTGTCGCATTTTCTGTGATATGATAGATGATAAATAATGATCAAAACAAAGAAACAATGAAAATGAAAATCTCGACCACTCCTTGATGTCTGCGATTTCTGTATCCAGACCCTTGTTATATTACCGTGTTTGATTGATTGATTGATTGATTTTATTTCGAGCAATAACAACAAAAAACAAAATGTATGGAAAAAATAAAATACAATAAAATAAAAATTAAACAGTCATGATGAATGTAACAAAAATTATAACAATACATACACGTGTAGCTCGAAAAGGAGTGGGAAGAAGCCGAGCTTTTTGAGTCCCACCCCCATTTCACTCCAAATATTCCATAGGAATGCAGTCACTTCCCTACAACAGCTGTACTAATCATAATGATTACATTGATAATAATAATAATAATAATAATAGTTGCAGTAATCATAATAACAGCAATATATATATATATATATATATACACGCATAATATATATATATATATATATATATATATATATATATATATATATATATATATATATATGTACATATATATACATATATATACACATACACACATATACATACATATCACTAATAATACATGAGTAACTATTACATATGTACAAAATATTATACATAAAACATGTAATATTTCTGCATACACCCAAGAATATTAAAGACCTCTTTCTGTATATCGTGACCAGACCTGATGTTTATACAGCAATTTGAATTTCTGAATACTTTGACATTGCTTATAATGTAATCCCAAACTGTTCCAGAGTTTTACCCCACATACAGACACGCAGAATCCTTTAAGAGTAGTACGAAATTTTGGTTGTGAAAAGTTGGCAAATCTTCTCAAATTATGAGATTGCTGTTGCACTGTAAAAAGACATTGTAAATAGAGGGGTAATAACTTATGAAATGCTTTAAATAAAAATATTGATGTGTTGTATTTCACAAGATCATTAAATTTCAACAGTTTTGATTGAGTAAATAAATCATGAGTGTGATCTAAAAAACCCACTTTATGTATAATCCGAATTGCTCGCTTCTGTAATGTAATTAATGGATATAATGCACTTTGGTAAGTGTTCCCCCATACTTCGACACAATATGAAAAGTATGGGAGTACCAAAGTGCAGTATAAAATCCGAAGTGCATTTACATCAAGGTATGGTTTTGCTTTATTTATGATTGACAGGCATTTGGAGATTTTGTTTTTCGTGTATCTGATATGGGGTCTCCATGACAGCTTGTTATCAATTATAACGCCGAGAAATTTAGCTTCATTTACATTTTCAATTGGTAGACCTTCAATTATTATTTTAAACTCAGAATTAGCTATTTGATTACCAAATAACATTGCCTTTGTTTTCTTAATATTTAGGGATAATTTATTTATATCTATCCACTTCTTTATGGCTTTTAGTTCCTTATTAACAGTAGTTACTAGCTCGCTATAATTATCACTACTATAGAATATGTTGGTGTCGTCAGCAAATAAGATAAGTTTTAATGCATTGGATACGTGGAAGATATCGTTCATATACACAATGAAAAATTTTGGTCCCAACACAGACCCTTGAGGGACACCACAGCTAATGTGAAGTGTGCCAGATATGTTCTCGTCCATCTTAACATATTGTACCCTTTCTGATAAATAGCTTTTCACCCAGTCCCCAGCCACACCTCTAATTCCATATTTTTCCAACTTATTTTGTAGAATTGAATGATTTATTGTATCAAGCGCCTTTTTAAGGTCAATAAAAACACCGATGGCATGTTTTTTCTTGTCTATAGCAGTCGTGATTTCTTCAAATGCATCAATTATTGCCATTGATGTCGTTCTATTGGCTCTGAAACCATATTGTCCTTCATGTATTATCTGATGTTTGTCAAGAAACCTTTCAAGTCTGGAATTGAAGAGTTTCTCCAAAATTTTTGAAAACTGGGGCAACAGAGAAATTGGTCTGTAATTGGAAAAACAATGCTTGTCATCATCTTTGAATAATGGGATTACTTTGGCAATTTTCATCTTTGCCGGAAAACAACCAGATTGGAATGATAAATTGAATATGTATGTTAGGGGTTTTGCAATGTTTAAAATAACTCTTTTAACCAAATTCATATTGATATCATGGCAGTCAGTAGAAATCTTACTTTTACATTTAAGTACAGTGTTTATGACTTCCTGTTCATTTGTTGCTGAAAGAAAAATAGAGCATGGATTATGCGTAATATTTGAGAAGTGTTTGTCAGAACCTGGGTCAGGAATATCAGCAGCCAAATTTGGGCCAACATTTACAAAAAAATTATTGAATTTAGTCACTATTTCGTTCATTTCATAATTCTCTCCACTTTCATCTAAAAAATAGTTGGGATATGTAGACTTTGGTGGTCCATGTTTAATCAAACTGTTCAGTATGTTCCAAGTTCCCTTCATGTTATTTTTATATTCGTACAATTTGTTTTTGTAATACAACTGTTTGCTCCTTCTTATAACATCAGTTAATTTGTTCTTATATTTCTTATAACGTTCTTCAGCTTCTATTGTTTTGAATTTGATAAACAATTTATAGAGTTTGTTTTTCTTTTTACAAGCGCTCTTTATTCTTTTTGTAAGCCAAGGGCTTTTTATACATTTTTTCTTAATACAACATTCACTTAATGGACAATGCTTGTTTTGCAATGAAGTGAACCTATCCAAAAAATTGTTGTAGGCAATGTTCACCTCTGATTTGTTATATACTGCGCCCCAGTTTTGACTTGCTAAACTAGTATTCAAGGAATTAATAGTTTCTTCCGTTACTATACGTTTAATCACAGTTTTTAAAGGATCTTTGGTTTTTTTAAAACTACAATCATACAGGGAAAAGACAGGCAGATGGTCAGTAATGTCGCAAATAAATAGGCCACTGGTAATTTGATTTTCCATAATGTTTGTAAAAATACTATCAATTATTGTGTGTTTCACCCATAAAATCCCCCCAAAAATCCAGCTGTGGCCATTCATAGTTGTGTCTTGACACTCAGTGAGATATGCTACTTGGAATTTTCGGATCGAAACAAGGTAAGTAAGCGGTAATATCTCGTTAAAGTCATGGCGTCTGTAATTCTGCTCTCACGTGTTCTTGCTTCCAGATAGGTTTTTGCTGTTTATTATTATTTTTTTTTAACTGCCCTCCTGTTGAAAAATTTTCAACATTTTTCTTCCCCCAGAATATTGAGATTTTAAGCTTTCCAATGATGTATGACACATGCATACAGGACAATTTCGAAATTTGGCCAAATTGGGGGTCTCAGAGCGGAACTTCAAGTCACCTTAGTGTTTTCCGCCATATATATATATATATATGCGCAACTTTCGGCGCGCAAGAGTTACGTTACTCGTTAAGAACACGTCACGCAAATAAACAAATCTGATTGGACGGTGATTTTGTACTTGTTCGAGAGGCCGTTAATGGGCTGGGTCCCAGACTATTTCTCACAGTGTTTGAAAATTACAGGGAGAATAGTCTGGCAGTGCCAGGCAATCAAAAAATGCCCTCCTGTTAAAAATGTTTCCTCCTCCAGAGAATAGAGATTTTAAGCTTTCCAATGATGTATCACACGCGCATATAGGACAATTTTCAAATTTAGCCAAATTGGGGGTCTCAGAGCAGAACTTGAGCTCTTGACCAGTGGTGTGAAACTGGCAGCAAAGGGGCCACATCTGGCCCACCGCATCATTTTTTTGTGGCCCGTGAAAGTAAATCATGTGCATCAAATTCATGTTTAAATTATAATGTAAAATTTCTGTCGTCCAGAAATCAGAAAGAAAAAAACATTTTCCCCCGTTTTTTAAAATAATTTAAAAAATGTATAAAAATAATATTTGTTAAAAAAAAAAAAAAAACGAATGTTCATTCACTCTCTCCCGGCCGAAAAGGATTGGACGTCTAGCGGCTTCAACGGCAGCCATTGAGTTAAAAATGTTATTATGCTGTCATTTTCTTCTCACATTGCTTTTTAGGTTGTTAAAAAATTATAATAAACTATGGCTGGTGGTTATATGAAGCAATTCTGACAAGTGAAGTTATCTTACTTTCAAAAAGTAATGTGGCACAGTTACAAATTACATCTCCCAAAAAATAATTGAGTTGGTAACTCAGTTACCTTATTGTAAGAGTAATTAGTTACGCAGCAAAGTAACTGAAAAATAGTAAACAATTTTCAATTAAATTGTACCCAGCTGGACGCCACGAACTGTATGTGAAAAAAAAAAAAGTTTCCCGAGAGTTTAAGACGACGCTTACCTCGCTAAATGCTAATGCTAACGAGAACACAAATTCTATGCTAACACTAACCAATCATCATCGCGTTTGCAACGGCGTCACCACCACTTCCATCGTCCCCCCCTACGTTAAACGCCGTTATACTCTAACGCTGTTGTTGACAACACTGATTTAGAGCTAAGTAATGTTAAACAAATTCAGAAATATATTTTCTTGCACAGATTTAAAAAAAAAAACACCATATGTTTGAAGGACTTTGGCTGAAAAGGGTGACTGGAGATGTACTATGCCGCAATAAAACCTTGTATTCAATAGATTCCGTGTTGAATACACGTGTGGGTACTGTATATATGACGGATAAGTCTTTGAAATACTCTCTGTACATTTAAAGCACATTCGTAGAAAAACCTGAGTAGAGTGGCGACCAATGCGCCAAAATGAAACATACTCTCTGTACACTTAAAGTACACTGGTAGAAAAACCTGAGTAGCAAAGTGGCGACCAGTGGACCAAAATGAAACATTCTTTGAAGCAGTCTGTCTTAAAGACTGAGTGGTCACGCTGACATTTAAGGATTTATTTTCTATTCGTGCTATAGAAAAAAAATTCAATTCCCTGGTGCACCGCTTACCTCCCAGGAGATAACCAGTTCATGCCTGCGGCCATTTCCGCCACTGACGTTCGTCGGTGCCACCGAGGGCGCTGAAAGCAAAGTTTTCACATAAAAAAAAAAAAAAAAAAAAACGCTAAAAAAAAAAGCATTAAATAAGAAGCATTAAATAAGAAGCTGTGACTTCACAGCTACCTGCTTCTTTAGTTCGGACTCCTCTGGAAGGAGTACTGGGATCCCCTGTCCCAATGGCATTGCTGGCGACCACTCGGAACTCGTATTCCACCCAAGGGTTAAGGTCTACGGCCATGGCCGACTCCAGGTCTCCGGTCACGGGCATGGGGTCTAAAATGGACAAAAGAGACATATTTGGTGATGCGAGTACCTGAAATGGCTCCTTTTTTTAAAGCTTTGGTTGTAATATTTTACTTTGTCACTTATGTGCTGAGGCGCTAACCCACCATAGTTGATTCTTTCCGTTTCCAATCTTAAGAATAGCGGTGCCTATCCCTGTTTGTGTGATATTCCTTGGCAGCTTGAAAATTGTCCTGAATGTGTTGCGTACCTTAGGCAGTATGATAATCTGACGGTATGATAACCATCCCGGTTTCACGGTATTGCAATTACAGCTCTAATATATGTTGCTTTGAGATATCTCGGTTTGAAACAAAACAAAAAAATCTATTGAACAGGATTTGTATTTTTCAAAACATACAGTGTATCACAAGAGTGAGTACACCCCTCACATTTCTGCAGATATTTAACTATATCTTTTCATTAGGGGTGTCTAACGATTAAAATTTTTAATCGAGTTAATTAGAGTTTAAAAATGAATTAATCGTAATTAATCGCAATTCAAACCATCTATAAAATATCCCATATTTTTCTGTAAATTATTGTTGGAATGGAAAGACAAGATGGATATATACATTCAACATACGGTACATAAGTACTGTATTTATTTATTATAACAATAAATCAACAAGATGGCATTACCATTATTAACATTCTGTTAAAGCGATCCATGGATAGAAAGACCTGTAGTTCTTAAAAGATAAATGTTATTACAAGTTATAGAAATTTTATATTAAAACACCTCTGAATGTTTTCGTTTTAATAAAATTTGTAAAATTTTCAATCAAAAAATAAACTAGTAGCCTGCCATTGTTGATGCCAATAATTACTTACACAATGCTCATGGGTGCTGAAGCCTATAAAAACAGTCGCAACCAGGCGCCAGCAGAGGGCGACAAAACTCCGAAAAACACAACAAGTACACATTTCACTGTGCTGTCATTTTAATCTGTTCGAGCGGGGCACATGCGTTCATCGCGTCAAATATTTTAACGTGATTAATTAAAAAAATTAATTACCGCTCGTTAACGCGATAATTTTGACAGTCCTACTTTTCATGTGACAACACTGAAAAAAAGACACTTTGACACAATGAAAAGTAGTCTGTGTGCAGCTTATATAATAGAGTTCATTTATTTTCCCCTCAAAATCACTCAAAATATAGCCATTAATATCTAAACCCCTGGCAACAAATGTGAGTACACCGCATGGGAACTACGTACATCCCTAAATGTCTATATTGAGTACTGCTTGTCATTTTCCCTCCAAACTGTCATGTGACTCGTTACAGGAGTGCTGTCAGCATTGCTACAGAGATTGAAGACGTGGGGGGTCAGCCTGTTAGTGCTCAGACCATACGCCGCACTCTACATCAAATTGGTGTGCACGGCTGTCACCCCAGGAGGAAGCCTCCTCTGAAGACGGTAGACAAGAAAGCCCGCCCGTCTCATCAGACCATAGGACATGGTTCCAGTAATCCATGTGTTTTGTTGACACGTCTTCAGCAAGCTGTTTGCGGGCTTTCTTGCCCCCGGACCCCCTTAGAGGGTCTGTGTTTCCCTTCGTACAGCGATTCTTGTGGGCTGGGCTGAGTCAAAGTCCAGGGCTGCTTTTTAGTCCCAGTCCACCTCTGGTTGTTAGTAGACTCATAACCCCCAGCGGGGCCGGGATCCCACCGCGGCTATCTGCCGAGTGGTGGCCCTCACCTTCTTTGCGCCTTGGGTATTCGTCGCTAGGATGAACCCGAATCCGGGAAGCCCGCGCCCGGCTCGCTGGGGGGCGCTACCATTCACACCATCACACCATCCACCGGCAGAGCCTCCATCAGAGGGAATCAAGCCCACTGGACGGCGCCGGGCTGAACGGCCTTCCGTAAGCCTGACGGCCCGCACTGTCTGCAGCCGCACACCTCTGTCCCCAACGCGCACCGCCACTCCCTATGGCGCGATTGGCAGAAAACTAGCTCCTCGACCGCGTCTTTGTTTTCAACATTGTAGCAACGGCAGCTTTGAAAGCCTAAGAGTTTGGCTTTTCAAAGACGTAAGTAGACCCTTACTGGCAATTTGACACGTTTATTACTTGATCACGACCTGTTTTTTTGTTGTTGTTTCTTGCCTGTCAATTTGATACATTTATAACTAGGTCTATGTAACTACTCATCTGTTTTGCAATTACTGATAATTATATCACAGAATGACTGGTGATAAAAACGTTCAGAGAGAAATCACGATGCTAGATGCCTACCACTCTTCCTTTCGTGAAGGGCCGGTGTTGTGCCCAAAAAAATCTCTCCACAGTAAAATAATACATATTCACAGTACAAGATTTATCAGTTCAAGCAGAGTAAAATAATACATATTCACAGTGCAAGATTTATCAATTGAAGCAGGGTCAAATAATACATATTCACAGTACAAGAAAGTCGTTTCCGTGTCCATCAATTGGTAAGAAAAAGCTGTACGAGCGATGTGCATTGGGCGCTCCCGTCAGGGGAGACATTTCACGCGCTTGGGGGGATTTTTCGGCACAACACCGGCCTGGCAACCGGCCTCATCACCAATGTCTGCTGTCCCGAGTAAATTTGTCATCTGACGCCTCGGGTTCAAACTAGGGCTGTCAAAATTATCGCGTTAACGGCCGGTAATTAATTTTTTAAATTAATCACGTTACAATATTTTACGCATTTAATGCACATGCCTCACTCAAACAGATTAAAATGACAGCACAGTGTCATGTCCATTTGTTACTTGTGTTTTTTGGTGTTTTGTCGCCTTCTGCTGGCGCTTGGGTGCGACTGATTTTATGGGTTTCAGCACCCATGAGCATTGTGTAATTATCGACATCAACAATGGCGAGCTACTAGTTTATTTTTTGTTTGAAAATTTTACAAATTTTATTCAAACGAAAACATTAAGAGGGGTTTTAATATAACATTTCTATAACTTGTACTAACATTTATCTTTTAAGAACTACAAGTCTTTCTATCGATGGATCGCTTTAACAGAATGTTAATAATGTTAATGCCATCTTGTTGCTTTATTAGTATAATAAACAAATACAGTACTTATCTACAGTATGTTGAATGTATATATCCGTCTTGTGTCTTATGAATTAATGAATTTATTGTCATTGTCATCATCATCAGTATCATTGACAGTTACAGAGTGTGGGATAGTTTGGCCAAGAAGGAGAAACATTGACACAGAATATGGAATAATTTGCCCGAAAAAAGACGATGACGGACAAAGGAAGACGGGGAAAAAAAGCAAATGCTTATCGATACCCGTCCCCCAACAGCCCGGGACGCACAGTCTAGCATGTTAGTGTTGCATAGTCCATTATTTTACTCATATATCTTTCCAAAAGTCATTGATTGCCATGGCCGTTGGTTTGGTGTAGGTCTCATTGTAGAAAATATTTTGTCCAATGAGCTAAGTGTCCAGTCAAGGAGCTCCATCTCACAGCAGATTAAACACAGCGCGCAAGTTGCAATAGCATATCAGTGTTCTAATTTTACTGGAGGGCATATCTCCAGAGATATCTCAATTTTATGTCTTAGTCTCTGTCCCTGACATTTAATCATCCTTTGTTTGCCTTTTTTGTTGTGGGAACAATTTGTTGCGGATGTGTGTGTGCAGTGCAGCTAAGACTGATTTTGGTCCATGTAGCGATTTAGTATAGTTTCTTTGTACATCTTTTTGAAGTAACTCAATGATTTTATACTCGTAAGCCCTGCATCACATGTATTCAATAGGCGAGCCCCAATGTTCGTAATCGAGAAAGATTTTAACGTTGTCCTAGTTGTCCGATTGGAAAACAATCTGATTCCTCTTAGGTCGTAGTTTGATTCCCTTAGTTGGAATAGAGCTTGTAGGTTAGGTGGGAGACTGTTTGCGTGGGCCTTGAACATCATTTGAGCAGTTTTGAAGTTAACCAAGTCATAACATTTTAATAGCTTGGACTTGATGTAAAGTTCATTTGTGTGCGCTCTGAACGGTGTTCGCCCTTATCTTTCCATTCCAACAATAATTTACAAAAAAATATTGCATATTTTATAGATCGTTTGAATTGCGATTTACAATTTTAATCGTTTGACAGCCCTAGTTCAAACATGTAGGCATTAATTGTAGATAATATTTCCTGGGAGCCTTTGCAATCGTTAGCGCCACGAAAGAGTGCAATAAAACAAAGAAAACGCAAATTATCCTCGCAGTTACGTGTTAAAAATGACATGGTTGTTTTGACAAACTCAAACTAGTTCATATTCGTAAAATTAAACCGAAATTCGAAAAGCTCTTCAGCTGCCCTTTGAGTGAAAAAAAAAAAAAAAATTCTAAAATTAAAATAAATGCAGTCTTTTAGGTGAGCCTAAACCCACATCCACAGCTCAACATTATTACCTTCAGAATAAAAGGAATAGAATTATTTCTCTTAAAAAGCACGTGTGTATGACTCGTATCATGTTTACATTATAGACACACTCTCTTTCTCAACACAGGCAGTTGCCAGAGAGAAAAAAACCACTGCATGTTTTACCAGCGCTAGACACATTAAACATGCTGGAGTTAACTCTCGTAGCTGGTGGGAAACGATCATGACGGTGTTTAGTAACCTTTACTTTTGTATAAATGCGAAATCAAATTGGAGGTATTGCCTCCTTGGCAGCCACCCTCCGCAAACACTTTTTACAAGTCGGTTGGCCCTCCTCTAAGTCGCTGCCGGCAGTAACTTTTTTGTAGCCAAAGAATTCTCATACCAGCGTTTTCGTTTTCTTCGATGGGATAAAAAGTTCAGGAGTTTCACCTCCTCCAGCCATCGTGTTGCACAGCTGACTCATTAACACTGGGCAACAACCGGTGGGGGAGGGCTTTCTCCATGAATTTTTTGGACACAAAAAATAGCTAATACTTTAGGGACTGTATGACGGAAAATTTTTTGCGGTTTGGAAACCTTGACGTTTTCTTACCACGGTATACCTTGAAACCAGTAATCAGCACATGTCTAGTTGCGGTATAATTCCAATTGAAAAATGGCTGCCATTTTTTGGTGTTTTGTGATTTCGTTGATGAACACATTTTGAAATTACTCAATATGACTAATAAGTATATTCGTCCATAAGACTAAGACTAAAACAAAAAAATTAAAAGGACGGCCAAAACAAAACTGTTTCAGTGCAAATACTGGGTTTAAACTATTTCAAGCTTTTATCTTAACCCAATAAGCTCACAAAATGACTCCATAGTTTGTTTAAAAAAAAAAAAAAAAAATTCTTGTGAATTTGCAAGATAAAGAAAACACACTCAACATACAACTTGCACACATTGGTTATCACAAAATCCCATGAGTAGCTAATACTGTTTCACACGACAATTGGCATTAGCGCAAAACAAACAAACAAACAAACAAACAAACAAACAAACAAACAAACAAACAAACAAAACCCACTGAATGGGATAGGCGTGTGCCGCTGCATCCTTCCGCGCCGCCATCTTGGATCAGTATAAAGCAAGAACAAACAAACTGAGGAACAGTTTCTTTGCTAAAGCATACACTTTATTACCAATTAATGTGACACTTCGTCATTCTTTGCGTCACGCCTTATCAGGTGGGGCCGAGCTTCATTTAGTATAGTCAGGCGAAGATGGCACACGCTCATGTCTAAACTGGAATCAGGCTTGGATTTCTGAAGAACTACGAAAGCTGTACCGCATACAAACAGGATGGATTGTCTCAGGAGTGTTTTGTTTGAGGATTCAAGGTAAATATTATATTTTTCGTACAATACATGCATTTTGAAACGTGAAAAAAATCAATGGGAGAATGGGAACCGCTATGGCATTGGCGTCATTCTTCGACATATGTATAAATGTAAAATAGATGCATAACTGCCCGTTTTTTTGCTCTTTTAACAAAGAGTCGAGACAGTTTTACGTCCATATCTAAAAAGAATTCAGTGATTGAAGCATTTACTCGTAGGTGTTTTCTTCTTTGTTTACACATTGAGGCTAATTTTCTTAACTGACTAGCCTCAAAGTTGGCAATATTTATGCGAAATAAATGCTACCTGCACGTTTTTTTTTTTGCTTTTAACCAAGAATCGAGACTGTTTTACGTCCATATCTATAAAGAATTCAGGAATTTAAGCATTTATTCACAAGAATTTATGCCAGAAAAGCTCTGTTTAAGTCAGGCGGCCGCTAGCCTCATTCGCTAACAGAGTAGCATTGTACATCGTCATATATACGTAAAATAAACGCTAACTGTGCGGTTTCTTTGCTTTTAACCAAGAAATGAGACTGTTTTACGTCCATATCTATGAAGAATTCGGGGATTTAGGCATTTATTCACAAGAATTTATGCCAGAAAAACTGTGTTTACGTCAGGCGGCCGCTAGCCTCATTCGCTAACATAGAGTGTATAATGATAATAAAGGGCTATTCTATTGTATATAAAATGTATTATTAATCTATTTACATATTATTTTTAACTGATTCTGCATGTTTTCCTTAAGTATTACGTTTCTGATGTTAAATTGAGTGATTTATTAGCTGCTGAAAACTTGCAGTAAATTAAAATGAAAAAAAATCAAGTTGCTATTTTAGTCAAAAACATATGTTAAATATTGCTATTGATCCTGAAAATATAGGTGATTATCTCTGCATTTCCTGATTTTTGTGCATCTAGTGTAGAATTTGAGACTTTTAAAGCCATTTTAAGTTCTGTTATACTTATATTATATATTAATCTGGATTTTATAAGGGAACGACTTTGAATTTTTTTTATGCCGATGCTCATGGAGACTCATATATGGCTAAGGTAGGTGCCTTTTTTGGTTTTAGGTCGATAGCATCTTTGGTTTCGAAATTAGGCCCCGTTTCCCGTGTCATGTCAATAGGTTATGAAGTCTATGGCTAAAGCCATCTCCACCCTGAACAGCCATATGTAACACCACATCACCCAATGTCCAATATTCATTTACATGCAATATACTATGTGCAATCCTTACTAAGTGCAATATTCAATGCCTCACTGTCAACTTCTGCTACTTAACTTTTATTCACACATATTCTATGTGCAATACTTACTTACGTGCAATATTAATGTGAAATATTCAATAGCTTCACTGTCAACTGCTGCTACTTCACTTCAATTATTTGCACTGCCTGAACACAGGACTACCTCATACATATTTTATATTTATTTAGATTTTAAATACTTTTATTCTTGCAAGCCACTTTCGAGATTTTTACTTGTCCTGCACTTTAAAGGGAGATGCTCCGCAATTCAATGTATAACTGTATAATGACAATTGAGGGCTATTCTATTCTAGCGGTTAGCATTTGCAGTTATTAATGCCTTAATGCCTTACACCTTAAATGGATGGGATGTCTACTGCCGTCAATGGCACTGGAATCATGATCATTTACTGCCAGAAAAAAAAAAAACTGCTGATATCTTATAAATGAAACATGTAAAAAGTCGTAAGACAGTAACTAATTATTTAAACATGTTTTATTCCTTGCCAATGTTTACGATTCACAGTGCGGCTATTGTTACATATTTAATCCAGTCTTCTGAGCCAGCAAAACAAGACAAAATACAGCATAAAATATTTAGCTTTGCATATTTTTACTACACTGCGTGGTCACAACCTGCTTTCTGTCGTTTGTCTGAAAATGTCTTCCAAAGCACAATTGGATCTGTCCGCACTGAGCTGAGCTTTTTGTAATCCTGAGGATGGAGAAATGCGGGAGCGAGCCGATTCGCTAATCCTAGGTGATAACGAAGCGCTCGTTATGATCACAACGACAACAAAACACTCACCGTACATCCAGATTATGTTCTTACAATGAAGATAATTGGCATAAATTCTCAGAAACTACCTAATGATAATTGATGCTTTTGGTGCTACAGTAAAGAGGATAAGCACTTTAGCAAAATTGCTAATTGAGGCCAAAAAGGGTCACACAAGTGACAAACGGGATGACATAAAAGTTACTTGAATGCGGGATTTGAACTTGTTAAAATGGCTTGTGATGAGTTGCTTTGGAAGTTGGGACAGTTTCAGTTCAGTTCAAATCAGTTTTGTTGAAATCCTCTCAAACGAGTTCAGTTCAACTTCACAAAGAAAAATGACCAGTCAGCTCAGTGCAACATTTGCAACAAAGCCTTATCATGTAAGGCTGGCTGCACGAGCAATATGATTAAACAACTCCGGCTTCATGTACTACAAGTGCCTCACAGTTCTGATATCAAGGGTTCAATCCCGGGTTCCGGACTTTGTTTGTATGTTCTCCCTGTGCCAGCGTGGGTTTTCTCCGTGGACTCCCGTTTCCTCCCACATCCCAAACACATGCGCGGTAGGCTGATTGAACACTCCAAATTGTCCATAGGCATGGGTGTGTGTGTGAATGGTTGGCTGGCAACCGATACAGGGTGTACCCCGCCTACTGAGTTGGCTGGGATAGGCTCCAGCACCTCTGCGACCCTTGTGAGGATAAGTAGCATGGAAGTGAATGAAAGAATGAACAAATACGTCGTATTATTACTAGGGTTGTTCCGATTATGCTTTTTTGCTCCCGATCCGATCCCGATCGTTTTAGTTTGAGTATCTGCTGATCCCGATATTTCCCGATCCGATTGCTTTTTTTGGCTCCCGATTCAATTTCAATCATTCCCGATAATTTTTCCCGATCATATACATTTTAGCAATGCATTAAGAAAAAAATTAATAAAACTTGGACAAATATATACATTCAACATACATATTATTATTTGACATCAAATAATGTGTGTCACAATTATTAGCACCCCTGGTGTTAATACTTTGTACAACCCCCTTTTGCCAACAAAACAAGGTCTGGGGACTGAGATGGCCATGGTAGGAGCTTGATTTTGTGTCTGGTGAACCATTTCTGTGTAGATTTGGCCATATGTTTAGGGTCATTGTCTTGCTGAAAGACCCAGTGACGACCCATCTTCAGCTTTCGGGCAGAGGGCAACAGATTTTGATTTAAAATGTCCTGATATTTCAAAGCATTCATGATTCCATGCACCCTATGCCATCTGACCAAAGCACACGGTTCCAGTTGAAGCCTGGGACCGTGTGTATTTTTGTGTGAGACCAAGATTGAGCTTTTTGGCAACAAACACTCTAAGTGGGTCTGGCGTGCCACGAAAGATGCGCATGCTGAAAAGCACCTTATACCCACTGTGAAGTATGGGGGTGGGTCAGTGATGCTGTGGGGCTGTTTCGCTTCCAAAGGCCCTGGGAACCTAGTTAGGGTGCATGGCATCGTGAATGCTTTGAAATACCAGGAGATTTTAAATCAAAACCTGTTGCCCTCTGCCCGGGCCGCAGTTTGGGGACCCCTGTTAAAGTGTATTATTTACCAGTATATTGAAATGCATTACTTTTTATGGGGCTTTCACGCTCAAGTGGGGGCGCCCTTTCGCTTCCTCACGCGAAGAAGAACGCGTACACGCGAAGAAGAAATGCCGCATCCAAGCGAGTTATTGAGAGAGGGGAAACACTGCTACGAGCCTACGTTCTTTTTTAATGTTTGTAAAATATCTACAGAGGCAACGCCTGCATGTATCGTCTTTTGTGTTGTTGTTGTGTGCTTCCACTCGCGATCGGACACTTAAATCCAGTTGTGTAGTAGTTTGAACGATGTGCTAATGCTAGCGAACGCATGCTAACCGTTTAGCTGTATTAGCAGCTAATCATCACTGATTTACGTTGATGCAAACCTGTTTGTTATTGGGGACGAAATTGATTTGTTTCATTTCTATTTTTAGTTTCACTCTTCAAGTGATGGTTGAATAAAGTCAGCAAATTATACCAACGTCTTCTGTATCCTCATTTGGGAGTTTAGCTTGCTATATAGCCAGGACTAAGCCTTAGCGTCTCTGTGAGGACAGTGCAGTCTTATTCCCTCCCGATGCAGTTATCTCCATCTTCCCTCCCGATACAGTTATCTCCACCTTGCAAGACTGCAAGTCGTTTTGTTGTAATTTTTCCTCGTGAAGTAAAGACACACTTCCGAGCGTTTCAACCTACGTGCTGTCATTGTTATGTTTACGGCTGCAATGCTCGTGCTAAACCATCGTAACCTTTCATTTTCACCCTCTTTCCTGGTGAAGTGTAGCCAAACTTTGGAGCGGGTGGTTCTTGGCGCCATGCTAGTTTGATGCGTCTGGACAACAACACACGTCACAACGCAATATGCGTCTTTAGGAATCGTTAAAGGGATCGTTCAGGCTTTTTCATTGTGATGTCGAGGCCTCGAAACACAAGGAACCGGTTCTGAATTGGAATCGGATTTCGATTCCCATCCCTACCTGCGCCAAAATAAAAGCATGCATCACAAAACAAAAGTCAGCACATTATAATCAAATACAAATTTCGCCAAAGGGCAGAACAGTCACATTAATAGAATAAAGTAGAACTATAAGACTTTGAGGTATAATAAGGTACTGTTTTTGCGACTTAAAAAAAAAAATGACTGGAGACAAAATGGCGGACCAGATTCCATTCCTCTCACACTAGTTACCTGTTTTGACAGTTTGCCAGCCTAATGAAAAGGCATTCCGAGCCTGCAGGTGGTAGGTGCTAATTGGACTGTGATTGTCGAGCCCTCGGATCCACGACAGGGTGGCGGTTGTCTCTGTGATTTCCTCCATTATCACCACACCCGGAGGTCCGGGGGGACCTTGAGAGGGACGGAAATACGTTTCAAATCATTTGTATTTTTTAAATTCCAACCACAGCTCTGATTGGACTCAATTCGCAGCTACACGATAAATAAAGAATGTTGTCACAGAGGCCATTGGCCTAACAAATTGTGAATAGCAGTAATCTTGTAATTCCCCTCACACAAACAAACACGCCAACAAAGAATAACCGCGTTGATCTGAGAGAAAAGCTCAAACGTCGCATTTTTTGGGGGGAGGATTTTGCTGTCAGGGCTCGTCGTGTTCCAATAAAAGTCGACATATGTTTACCTCCGTCTTGTTTAGCGAACGTCATCATCGCGGCAAATGTGAGGACTCCAGGGAGGAGTGCGAACAGCTGGCGTTCCTGCCATTGAAAAGCAATGTGGTGTGTCCCGAGCAAGGTGTTTCATTAGAAGGTTAACGTCAGTGCCAAAATGAAAAAAATGAGAACATGTTTGGAAGCACATTAAAGGGACAAATACATATATTGTGTGCATCCCTGCAGAAAGAAACTTTTTTAATTGTGTGAAAAAAACCCACCAAATTTAATTTTTTTGATGTATAATAGTTAGGGTTGCGAATCCCTGGCATGAAGCCGATTCGATATGTATCTAGATACACAGGTTACGATTCGATTAAAAAGACGATACATTTTTAAGGCCGAGCGATTCGATACAGTTTAGAAACGATACGGTTCGATACAGAGTGAAAACGATACGATAGAAAACATTTTTTGTGTGTGTTTGTACAGTATTTTAAACATATAAAAAAACCCACATTTCTAATAGCTAAATCAAACAACACAATTTCATACCAATGTTATGTTTTAATTTTTATATTTTTTATGAAAGAAAAATACGGCTTACTATATGACCGTCATTTTGTTGGATGGATTGATAATAAAATAAAACTCCAGTGACAGACAACACTAAAGTGCAGTAATTCAATTACTGTATTTCCTGGTGATTTGAACACAAGAGGTAAGTAATTTAGGTGCAAACTTTCAACGTAAACATTTCACAAATAAAAAATATGAATTATATGCAGCAGCTCTAGAAAAAAAGAATTAAACTTGCAATGTTATCATAAATAAATAATAAATTATGCTTTTCCACTGGTATAATTGGGGGAATAAAAACATGGCATTTTAGACAGACAGGTCAATAACCATTACTTTAACCTTATACACAGCAAAGTCATTTACTTATACCTGTGCTTCCACATTTTTTATTCCTCATCACTCTCCATATCTTTTTTAAAGGGTAGATTTTTCTTAAAGAAGATTAACTAATCCACATGTTTAAGTAGACTGCGTTTCATGGCAACAAAATCTCGAGAGGGTCGTGCTGCCCTTTCCACCATTGTAGTGGGTTAATTTTCAGGGTTAAAAACAATCTCTGTACCGCTCCACATTTCACACTAGCTCTGTCCCATGCGAACAGATCTAGCTGCCTTCATCACTTCAAAGTCCGACTTTTGTGTTCCTGGGTACGTTGAAAATCAATCGCTGCACGTCGCTGGCGTTGGTGCTCAAACCGTCCATTGTTTTAGCATGTTGCCACTACTAGTTTCGTTTTGGGCTGTGAAGAAAACGCTACGGGGCGTGCGTTACAGTGGTTTTGTGAGCTCTCGCATTGTTATTACACGCCTGTGACGATCGGGTAATGACTAGTAGCGGTTCTGCCGAAATGCATGGGAAGTTGAGGCAACCACGACTGTGAGTTGTGCTTGTCCATATTTATATCGCGTGCAGTCTCAATCTAAGGCTAGGTTCATACTACAGGTCTTAATGCACAAATCCGAATTTTTGTAACATCTGTTTTTTTGGCGTGCCCGTTCAGACTGCCTTTGTCCATTGAGACCTTTCAAGTACTACGCATGCGCACTAATTCGCAGTCTGACACGCGCTGAGCAAGACGACCCGCATGCGCAGAAGCATTAAAACAAAAGACCACACATGCTGGCTGTCATCCGTCATTCCAGGGATATCATATTTTGCTTTTTAAAAAGAGGACACAAATAACAGACATAAATAATCCCAGTTTAGGTTTATATTCAAAGTATATGGATCGATAGCATGCACACACTGTCCGTGCAAGTCACACACACATACGGGCAGTTTGCCCCGACTCTCGGCCGTGTAACCAATGTTGAAATATTGCTTATATGGAGCAGACAGAAAATCGATCATTCTCAGGCTTATCCGCAACCCATTTTTATTTTTTTAATGACTGTTGTCAAGTTCGACCCTTCCTAAAAAGCCGTGTTCAAGGCAAGCTAGGCGCTAATAATGCACAGCTGCACCGCTATGTGGCGTCTCTCTCGCTTTTTGATGACGTAATTGCTGCATGAATTCCGATTTGAGAGACTGGACAGTACTGACCGCCGCGACAGTCTGGAAAAATGTGGCCCAGATCGGATTTGAACCACATACGAAAGTGACCCAGATCGGATTTGAAATGGTCCAGTTCTATGCGACTTGTCGCGTTCAGACCGTCAAGTTAATGCCTCACGCGAGTCGGAAAAACATGAAAAAATCGGATTCGTGCATTAAGACCTGTAGTATGAACTAAGCGCGCTGTGTGGTGAATGACAAGTAAAAGCTAAATTATCATATTAAGCAATACATTGAACTAGGCATTAGAATCCGATTCTTGTGCTTGCGATAGCCGAATTCTACTACTCTCTACTATCGGTTCATTGAATATTTAATGGCTGATTACTGTCGAATGGTAACTTTACTATAAATACAGCTGTATCTCTCACCTGTAAAACCAGATATCCGGTTGTATCGGTTTACCGTTCTCATGCTTAATAATAGTGGAGAAAAAAAGCTATTAACATACCAGTATTTCCAGAAAGTTGCCATTACAAGTGATGTGAAATTTTTTTAAATGCAATACTTCTTTAGCCAATCAAATGCGAGTACCAGATTGCCCGTCTTACTCATGGTGTCATTATTACTCATTATCTCACACACCTGTGCTTGAGTCCATCCATCCATCCATCCATCCATCCATCCATCCATCCATCCATCCATCCATCCATCCATCCATCCATCCATCCATCCATCCATCCATCCATCCATCCATCCATCCATCCATCCATCCATCCATCCATCCATCCATCCATCCATCCATCCATCCATCCATCCATCCATCCATCCATCCATCCATCCATCCATCCATCCATCCATCCATCCATCCATCCATCCACTGCTTTACTCTATAATGACCCCAGAAATAATGAACAGAAAATTCAGATTTTTTTTTTTTTTTTTTGAAAGCTTTATGTGGTTCTCAAACATGATATAATTAACAAAAAATTGCATGTGCAGTGGGGAGAACAAGTATTTGATACACTGCCAGTGTATCAAATACTTGTTCTCCCCACTGTATGTTCTTTAATTTGTATCATAAATGATACATCAAGCAGTATATGCCGTTCTCATGGTAAAACAAAAACACTAAAATGAAATTGAACGCAATAAGGTTTTAAACAGTTGTTTACTGCGATGAGATCCAGAAATGCCTGTATAAAAATTGATGCATTTGGCATCCGGGGTCGGGTTGCGGGGGTAGCAGCTTTAGTAGAAAAAGCTCAGACTTCCCTCTCCCCAGTTACTTTAACCAACTCCTCCGGCAGGATCCCAAGGCGTTCCCGAACCAGCCGAGAGACGTGCAGTGGGGCAAATAAGTATTTAGTCAACCACGAATTGTGCAAGTTCTCAAACTTGAAAATATTAGAGAGGCATGTAATTGTCAACATGGGTAAACCTCAACCATGAGAGACAGAATGTGGAAAACCCCCCAGAAAATCACATTGTTTGATTTTTAAAGAACCTATTTGCAAATCATGGTGGAAAATAAGTATTTGATCAATACCAAAAGTTTATCTCAATACTTTGTTATGGACCCTTTGTTGGCAATAACGGAGGCCAAACGTTTTCTGTAACTCTTCACAAGCTTTTCACACACTGTTGCTGGTATTTTGGCCCATTCCTCCATGCAGATCTCCTCTAGAGCAGTGATGTTTTGGGGCTGTCGTTGGGCAACATGGACTTTCAACTCCCTCCACAGATTTTCTATGGGGTTGAGATCTGGAGACTGGCTAGGCCACTCCAGGACCTTGAAATGCTTCTTACGAAGCCACTCCTTTGTTACCCTGGCTGTGTGTTTGGGATAATTGTCATGTTGAAAGACCCAGTCACTTCTCATCTTCAATGCCCTTGCTGATGGAAGGAGATTTTCACTAAAAATCTCTCTATACATGGCCCCATTCATTCTTTCCTTTACACACATCAGTCATTCTGGTCCCTTTGCAGAAAAACAGCCCCAAAGCATGATGTTTCCAACCCCATGCTTCACAGTGTGTATGGTGTTTGTCAGATGCAATTCAGTATTCTTTCTCCTCTAAACAGGAGAACCTGTGTTTCTACCAAAAAGTTATATTTTGGTTTCATCTGACCATAACACATTCTCCCAGTCCTCTTCTGGATCATCCAAATGCTCTCTAGCGAACCGCAGACGGGCCTGGACGTGTACTGGCTTCAGCAGGGGGACACATCTGGCAGTGCAGGATTTGAGTCCCTGGCGGCACATTGTGTTACTGATAGTAGCCTTTGTTACTGTGGTCCCAGCTCTCTGTAGGTCATTCACTAGGTCCCCCTGTGTGGTTCTGGGATTTTTGGTCACTGTTCTTGTTATCTTTTTAACGCCACGGGGTGAGATCTTGCATGGCGCCCCAGATAGAGGGAAATTATCAGTGGTCTTGTATGTCTTCCATTTTCTAATAATTGCTCCCACAGTTGATTTCTTTACACCAAGCGAAGAGTGAAGAGTTACAGAAAACGTTTGGCCTCCTTTATTGCCAACAAAGGGTACATAACAAAGCATTGAGATGAACTTTTGGTATTGACCAATACGTATTTTCCACCATGATTTGCAAATAATTTTTTAAAAAATCAAACAATTTGATTTTCTGTTTTTTTTCCACATTCTGTCTCTCATGGTTGTGGTTTACCCATGTTGACAATTACAGGCCTCTCTAGTCTTTTCAAGTAGGAGAACTTGCACAATTGGTGGTTGACTATACTTATTTGCCCCACTGTATGTTCAAAACGACACACATTTTAACAATAAAACACTTGACACCTAATAATTGATGTTCAAACACCCATCTAGTCTGATCAATATGTAAACTTAGTTGTTTAAATGAGCCTAATTTGCCTAACAAAAGTCAGCTAGCTTAAATGCTACCAATGTTAAGGTATTTAACAATTGTCATAGCAAATCACTCACACATAACTCCACAAACTGTAGCTCTAAACTTAATTACAAATGCATACAAAAAAATATATTTGCCGAAACAACTCACAGCCTTATGTGGCACAAACTAGAGCGCAGCTATCCTTTATCCATTTCCGATATCTGAGTCAAAGTCATACAAGGCGACAGTCCAGCCAGACCCAACGCTGCCACCAGAAGGCAGTGTATCCTCCATAATTAAACAAAATACAATACTTTTGGACTTTTTAGATAGTTATTTTGAATTTTAGGGGTACTTAAAGGGTTAATTCTGACTTACGCGGAAAATCACGTTTCGTCATCAGGGTAGGAATGGAACTCGTTCGTAACCCGGGGACTACCTGTAGATGTTAGTTGATTTATCGCGACGAGTCCAGCTAGCACACGTAATGGCCCTCCGACGGAATCCAGAACTACTATAGTAGTAGATGAGTTTGACATGCTTGCTTCCACTCAATGACTTCCATTTACGGCGATATACACTCACCAGCCACTTTATTAGGTACACCTGTCCAAATGCTCGTTAACACTTAATTTCTAATCAGCCAATCACATGGCGGCAACTCAGTGCATTTAGGCATGTAGACATGGTTTAAGACAATCTCCAGCTGTTCAAACCGAGCATCAGTATGGGGAAGAAAGGTGATTTGAGTGACTTTGAATGTCGCATGGATGTTGGTGCCAGAAGGGCTGGTCTGAGTATTTCAGAAACTGCTGATCTACTGGGATTTTCACGCACAACCATCTCTAGGGTTTACAGAGAATGGTCCGAAAAAGAAAAAAATATCCAGTGAGCAGCAGTTCTGCGGGCGGAAATGCCTTGTTGATGCCAGAGGTCAGAGGAGAATGGCCAGACTGGTTCGAGCTGATAGAAAGGCAACAGTGACTCAAATAACCACCTGTTACAACCAAGTTAGGCAGAAGAGCATCTCTGAATGCACAGTATGTCAAACTTTGAGGCAGATGGGCTACAGCAGCAGAAGACCAAGCCGGGTGCCACTCCTTTCAGTTAAGATCAGGAAACTGAGGCTACAATTTGCACAAGCTCATCGAAATGGGACACTAGAAGATTGGAAAACGTTGCCTGGTCTGATGAGTCTCAATTTCTGCTGTGACATTCGGATGGTAGGGTCAGAATTTGGCGTCAACAACATGAAAGCATGGATCCATCCTGCCTTGTATCAATGGTTCAGGCTGCTGGTGGTGGTGTAATGGTGTGGGGAATATTTTCTTGGCACTCTTTGGGCCTCTTGGTACCAATTGAGCATTGTTGGAATGCCACAGCCTACCTGAGTATTGTTGCTGACCATGTCCAGCCTTTTATGACCACAATGTACCCAACTTCTGATGGCTACTTTCAGCAGGAAAATGTGCCATGTCATAAAGCTGGAATCACCTCAGACTGGTTTCTTGAACATGACAATGAGTTAACTGCACTCAAACGGCCTCCACAGTCACCAGATATCAACCCAATAGAGCATCTTTGGGATGTGGTGGAACGGGAGATTCGCATTATGGATGTGCAGCCGACAAATCTGCACCAACTGTGTGATGCCATCATGTCAATATGGACCAAACTCTCTGAGGAATGCTTCCAGCACCTTGTTGAATCTATGCCATGAAGAATTCAGGCAGTTCTGAAGGCAAAAGTGGGTCCAACCCGTTACTAGCATGGTGTACCTAATAAAGTGGCCGGTGAGTGTATATCCAATGCATTTGAACTGGAAGGAGCTGGCAGCGATCTGTCAATTCCACTGAAACATGATCATTTCCTTCCTTACCGAAAAGTTTTAAAGACACCACAACAAATACGGTGTCGACAGTATGGGAAAATGAAATTAAGCTCGGGTCCAGTCATCCGGTAAAAGCAAACCCAATTTAGTTGGCGTTGGCTGGCAGGTCCTGTCAGCTCTGCTTAACAGCAAATCCGCGCACATGGAAGCAGCCAGCGTCTCGCGCTACAATATTCATCGGCACGCATCAATTAAAAATAAACGATATGAGTTTGGAGAGGAGATGAAAACATCTCATGAAAATAAGTTAAAATGAGCTTTTTTGGGGGGGACAAGTAGCAAATAAAGGGAAAAAAATAAGGAGGCACGTTGTGAGAATGAAGGAGATCGGGGAGGGGTCCTCAAATACAATCTTGATGGTCTACAATTGTTTTTTTCATGCAAGCATGGGTCCATTTATTAATGTCTGTCAAGTACAAGGCACGTCTCAAGTGGTAAAGGTGTTTTTTTTTTGACCAAACAAAAATAAAATTCACATTCTGATTAAGTAAAAAATAAACTAAAAAAACACTTTCTTGACTTAAAATAAAAATACAAAAAATACATGCAAGTACAATGTTTACACATGTACACTAAATAATTGACAACATCTGCCATTATGGTGCAAAATATAACTATTGACAGTGTATTTTGTAATCGTATAACACTGCCGGACAAAAACAAGAAAACGTGCAAGTTGTACAGTATATGTTCACATGTACAGAACATAAAAGACAAGCTCTGTCGCTAAGGTGCAAACATAATAATTATTGACAGTAACTTTAACTGTAAAACACATTTCAATGAGAGAGATGGCATTTGGGGGTCACAAAGCTGTTTACTCACATCGTCAGCAGTCTTCAGTGTGTCTTGCGTTTGATGAATCTGGGAGTGAGATTTGTCTGATTTTTGCTGTCATTCCCTCCTTTTCTTTTTCTTCGAACATTGCTGCCATCACTTCAGTCATGCAGTCTTTTATTATTTCTCCATCGGAGAACGGCTTCTTATGTTTGGCCAACACCCACGACACTCTGAGTGAGCCCTCTGTTGCAATTTGTTGTTGTGTCATAGATTTAACAATAACCTTGTTTGACTCTTGATATGACTACTTGAACCTATTAATTTCTTGTCTTCTCAATTCTGATTTAGGAGGAAACTTGTCTTCAAAAGAGCAGTGCTCTTTAAAATTATGTTGTTTCACATTTTCACTTTTTACAGCGCAATTGTCTTCATGCATATTAAGGACATACAGTAGGTTTGGTACTTGCAGTTGGTAAAATGGACGCATATTTGTCAGTCCATTCCTCATTGAAACGGCGATTTTCGTTGTCCACTTCTCTTCTCTTGGTCAACTTTGAACATGACATTCTGTTAGATTCGGTCTTCCACTGGTGGCATATAACAAACAGATTGCAAAGTGCCGGGAGCGACTTGTGTTTCACACTGCTGCGGTCAGTCCACTCTAGCGCAGGGGTCTCCAACCCAGTCCTCAAGGCCCACTGTGGGTCCTGGTTTTTGTTCCAGCCGATCCAGCAGAGACAGTTGAACCAATGAGGCTTCTGCTAAAACAAGCCACACCTGACTGCAATCAACTGATTGCACTTGTAAAACACCAGATTGGGGGGAAAAAGTGTTGTCACCTTGTATGGTAGGAATGAAATCCTGCACCCACAGTGGGCCTTTGTGGAATAGGTTGGGGACCCCTGCTCTAGCGAGCAGTATGCAGGCTCTCTCAGCCAATCAGCGTATCATTGTCATAGAGATGACAACAGAAGTGGAAACATGGAAGATATTTGACTAAAAATGAAACAGAATTTAGCGACAGAATAGTAGCACATAACGATAGATCGGCGATTCATACAAATAATATATGTAAAAAAAAGATTTTTTTTTTTTTTTCTTGAAAATTACCATTTGGTCTGGGTCCGTAGAGAGGTGTGCAGTGCTCGGGTCGTGGACCGCGGTCCGCTAATTGAGAACCCCGGAGATAGGGTGTCGTCATAATCTTATATTTCATTGTCATGAACTTTACAAAAAAAAAAAAATCACACATAAGTAACAATGTCAACTTACAGTGCATCACAAAAGTGAGTACACCCCTCGTATTTCTGCAGATAACTAAGTATATCTTTTCATGGGACAACACTGACAAAATGACACTTTGACACAATGAAAAGTAGTCTGTGTGCAGCTTATATAATAGAGTTCATTTATTTTACACTCAAAAATAACTCAAAATATAGCCATTAATATCTAAACCCCTGGCAACAAAAGTGAGTGCACTGCTTGGGAACTACGTACATCCCTTATTTTTTTAATTTTTTTTTTTAAACCTGTCCTGTTCAGCTGTTTGACACAGAGAATGGAAGTCTAAGTGCCCGGATAGTTTTAATGTTTCACATTGAGAGTCTGACATACTCCCATTGTGATCATTCAAAATACCTTTTTATTATGACAAAACAGCGAACAGGAAGGGATTATGGGGGGACAGAAGAAAAGAAATATAAAAGAAGAAAGAAAAGAAACACATACACCAACAAAACAAGAAATACATTGAACAACTAGACTAGTCACTAATATGCTGGTGCTATCGTCAGCGAGATGTATTTCCGGTTTACACCATGTGGGGGCCTATTGGCCAGTGAAAGAGGGGAATGGGGGTGGGGATGTCTATAAGCCTATAAACCAAGTGATTGAAAGGGGTAGAGTGTACACAAATCAGTTCTGTGATCTAGAACCCAGTAATCGTGTGAATCTCTTATGAGTGTAAGCCCGTTGGCGACCAACCCTACGCCGCCGCATCGCCAATCCCGGCACCAGGACCCCCAACCCGAGCATGCCCTACCACATCCAGCAGCACGCAAGCCCCACCGGGCGCGCGACAGCCACGCAGACGGGCGGAGAAGCCGCGCGGGTGCCAACCCAGGGCCACGGCCCCCACCCAGCTAGCCCGGGGAGGGAGGGCGTGGTGGGCCAAGCGCAGCCCATCCCTCCTCCCGCAGCCCAGCAAAGGAGCCGTCGTCTCTCCCCCCCCCCGGGACCCAGGGTGGTCCCCCGGGCCACCCGCGCACCCATCAACCGGCCTTCAGGGATGGCCGGAGGGGACGCACCACCAACCCCATGCCTACCCCCACCCCCGCCCGCCCACCCGGGCCACAGCCGCAGCCCCCCAACCGGCACAGCACGCCACGGGACCCCCAGCGGCCCACCAAGCCCCAGGCAAGGCAGGGTCCCCCCGCCGGTGCAAGCGACACCCCGCTGATACACAGGCGCCCAGCCAGCGACCCGCGACGGAGCGCAGGGCGGATGCCCAGCCAGAGAAGAGAGGGGGAGGCGGAGGCAGGAGAACGCCCAGGAACAGCCACAGGGCGATGCAAGATCGGAGCCCCGACCCCCCAACCCGCCCTCGCGGCCGGCAACCCAGGCAGAAGGGAGACCACACCTCAGGAGCCACGCCATATGGAAAAAGTGTGGGACCCACCTACCACCCTATTACTGTGGCTGCCAGGTTCCCGACTGGCAGCCATCACCCAGCACCGTGATGCGAATGTGAGGGGAGGGTAGTGCAATGTATGCATTAAAATAGGAGAGCTTGGCTTAGGGCAGTGGGACCGCAGCATGGAGTTTCTGCCCAGCCGCCCATCCCACCGCCCTTTGCCGGAGCTCTCCTGTGGATGATGTGTGTGGTGCATTTAAAAAAGGTGCAGGGATGACGGGGCCTGTGGTGAGGAGGCAACCGTGAGGTACCCCCCCCCCCCCCCCCCCCAATAGGTCCCAACATCCCACAACCTTGGTGTGTGGTGCATTAAAAACAGGGGGGAGCCGGGCCGGGACTGTAAAGCCCCGTCCCAACTCTCCCCGGAGAAATGTATGAGCATGTAAGTGCCAGGGTGAAAAATATTTACAGTGCCGGAGTGAGAAGTGCGTGAGTTAAGAGGCAGGCTCCCGCGGGCGTGGCCCCGTCCACCAGAACCACCGGCCGCAGGGTGGAAGAAGCGTCAGGGCGTCGATCAATCCCCGCCCCAGACCACCCACGGCGCCTCCGCGACAGCCCCCCACCCACCCACCCACCCACCGAGCACCCACCCCGCACTCCGAGCAGGCGCCACACCAAGTGCCGGCGACCAGGGGACGTCCACCCCACCGGCAAGGGACAGCAAGCCCCACCTAAGGCCCCGCGGGCCCCAAGAGGCCCCGTCGACGACCCCGCCGGCCGGGGGGCAGCGGCGGCCGCCGCGGCCCAGGGAGAAGGACAGGGCCGGAAACAGACCAAGGGGACGGAAGCGCACCCCCCACAACCCACCCCCGGGCCTGTCATTTTCCCTCTAAAATGTCATTTGACTCGTTACAGGAGTGCTGTCAGCATTGCTGCAGAGATTGAAGAGGTGGGGGGTCAGCCTGGTAGTGCTCAGACCATACACCGTACTCTACATCAAATTGGTGTGCATGGCTGTCACCCCAGGAGGAAGCCTCTTCTGAAGACGGTAAACAAGAAACCCCGCAAACAGTTTGCTGAAGACATGTCAACGAAGAACATGGATTACTGGAGCCATGTCCTATGGTCTGATGAGACGAAGATTAATTTGTTTGGTTCCGATGGTCCCTAGCATGCGTGGCGGCGACCAGGTGAGGAGTACAAAGATAAGTGTGTCATGCCAACAGTCAGGCATGGTTGTGGGAATGACCCCCCTACCTCTTCAATCTCTGCAGCAATGCTGACAGCACTCCTGTAACGAGTCACATTACGGTTTGGAGGGAAAATGACAAGCAGGACTTAATTTGGACATTTAGGGATGTACGTAGTTCCCATGCGTTGTACTCACTTTTATGATACACTGTAAGTAAACACTAGGTATGTTTACGTGGACAAAATTTCTTCAATCGGATCAGCGTTTGGATGATAAGTTATGATCGGATGCACTGTGCCACTGTTGTTTTCGTCAATGATGACGATAAGGAAAATATCATGTCAACAAACAATTTTTTCAGGACGATCACGAACTAAAAACGAGTCTTGACAACAAAACGAGACCGACGCCAGTTTTCTTCTGACGAGATGAGAATGAGATGAAAAGTTTCCGACTTAATTTCACAATGTGTGACATTTTATGGTATGTGCAGTTAGCACGCATCATAGCAGTGTTTGGTCGTGTCACTCATGTGACGTCCCCACACCCCACACATGTCCACTCGATGCTCCTTTTGTGAAAAACATGACAGGTGCTAATTTGTAAGTCTTGTTTACTTATCTTGGCTAGATATATCATCATAATCATCATAATATTACGGTTGTGTTCTCATACATCTTTTGTCATAGCAATAAAGTTGTTAAGTTGTTAAAAGAAGCTTACCTCGAACTAGAAGATCGGCCTCCATGATGATGGTGTCGGCGCTGGTCTGGGCCCTGCAGCCATACTTGCCGGCATGTTTCAGCAAAATGGTCCTAATCATCAAATCCACTGTAGACGACTGCTGCAAAGACATACAATTTCAGACGTGAGAAGGATCCGGAAAGCGCTTGAAAGTGAAGCTCAAATAGCTCAAGTGGCTGGAAAAGAAAAAAATTCTTGTTTTTTTTTTTAGCTGAGGGAAACGAGAAACGCCGCAGGCTGCGAATCCATGCTAGGTCTTTGCTCTGCTGCTTAGCATTGATCCCCATTAAAATTGCAGAGCGCGTCTCCGTAGGAAATGGGGAGGGGCTGACTTTTCACGACGGCACTGTGAAAAACAATTGTACGGACATATGTGACATAAAAACAAGGCTAGTGCTTGAGACTGGACAAAGTTACATTAAATATGTCTCAAGTCTTCACATTCAAGATTCAAGAGAACATGACAAATTTAGTCATTCTACAGAGGGGCAAATATGTATTTAGTCAACCACTAATTGTGCAAGTTCTCCCACTTGAAAATATCAGAGAGGCCTGTAATGGTCAACATAGGCAAACCTCAAACATGAGAGACAGAATGTGGGAAAAAATCCCCAGAAAACAGTGACGTGCGGTGAGGTTCATTGTTGGTGAGGCACTGACTCATTTAGTGTCAGATTTTCAAATATATAAACTAGGGCTGTCAAAATGATCGCGTTAACGGGCGTTCATTAATTTTTAAAATTAATCACGTTAAAATATTTGACGCAATTAACGCAGATGCCCCGTTCAGACAGATTTAAATGACAGTACAGTGAAACGCTCACTCGTTGTATGGAGTTTTGCCGCCCTGTGCTGGCGCTTGGGTGCGACTGATTTTATAGGCTTCACCACCCATGAGCATTGTGTAAGTAATTATTGACATCAACAATGGCGGGCTACTAGTTTATTTTTTGATTGAAATTTTTACAAATTTTATTAAAACGAAAACATTAAGAGGGGTTTTAATATAAAATTTCTATAACTTGTACTAACATTTTTCTTTTAAGAACTACAAGTCTTTCTATCCATGGATCGCTTTAACAGAACGTTAATAATGTTAATGCCATTGCCTTTGCAGAAAAACGGCACCAAAAAAATTATGTTTCCACCCCCATGCTTCACAGTGGGTATGGTGTTCTTTAGATGCAATTCAGTATTCTTTCTCCTCCAAACACGAGAACCTGTGTTTCTACCAAAAAGTTCTATTTTGGTTTCATCTGACCATAACACATTCTCCCAGTCCTTTTCTGGATGATCCAAATGCTCTCTAGCGGACTGTGACGGGCCTGGACGTGTGCTGGCTTCAGAAGGGGGACAAATCTGGCAGTGCAGGATTTGAGTCCCTGGCAGCGCATTGTTACTGATAGTAGCCTTTGTTACTGTGGTCCCAGCTCTCTGTAGGTCATTCACTAAGTCCCCCCGTGTGGTTCTGGGATTTTTGCTCACCGTTCTTGTTATCATTTTGACGCCACGGGGTGAGATCTTGCATGGAGCCCCAGATTGAGGGAGATTATCAGTGGTCTTGTATGTCTTCCATTTTCTAAGAATTGCTCCCACAGTTGATTTCTTTACACCAAGCGTTTTACCTATTGCAGATTCAGTCTTCCCAGCCTGGTGCAGGTCTACAATTTTGTCTCTGGTGTCCTTCGACAGCTCTTTGTTCTTGGCCATAGTGGAGTTTGGCATGTGACTGACTGAGGTTTTGGACAGGTGTCTTGTATACCAATAATGAGTTAAAACAGGTGCCATTAATACAGGTAACGAATGGAGCCTCGTTAGACCTCGTTAGAAGAAGTTAGACCTCTTTGACAGCTAGAAATCTTGCTTGTTTGTAGGTGACCAAATACTTATTTTCCACTCTAATTTGGAAATAAATTCTTTAAAAATCAAAGAATGTGATTTTATTTTTTTCCACATTCTGTCTCTCATGGTTGAAGTATACCCATGTTGACAATTACAGGCCTCTCTAATCTTTTCAAGTAGGAGAACTTCCACAATTGGTGGTTGACTAAATACTTATTTGCCCCACTTTATCTGTATTAGCTATATTAGCCTCCCATCAAAATGACTAATTCGGCTGAAAATACATAATGAGCCTTCATGATTTAATGTTTATTTTCCCTGCAGTGCATCCAACGCACCACGTGACTACTCAGTTGTATAATGCCACCTCAAGTTGAACTTCATTCCAATATCAATTAATTGTTTCAGTACTTTTATGAAATGATAGAAATGCAATAAAGAAATCCGATTTTTTATGTCGTTTTTATTTTGATGTTTCAATAAACAACAAAATGGAACATCTCATGTATTATTGTCTCATGTACTTTAGTGATGATAATAATTATGATAATAAACACTGTCGTACGTTGTTTCAATGAAGTCACCCTTCTCCCATTGAAGTCGTCCGTCTCCCTTGCTTTTTCCAGGCGAATGTAACAAGTGATCTAATTGGAGGGCAAACGGCCAGGAGTCGAGATATTGAGTGAGAGCAGGAGGTGTTCTCAAAATCCATTATTGCACTCTCAGAATAGAGGCAGCAATATAACACCATAGCATCCCGCCCTGCTGATAGAAACGTGTGTCGCAGGCTATGACGCAAATCTTTGTTGTCAGAAATGTTGAAATTTAATATTTATTCTCCACATTTTCACAGCATTGGAAAACGTGAAGAATGTTTGTGTCATTTTTGTCCTCCTACAGAATCCATATCAAAACAAAAAATATATTTCCCTCAACCATATTTGTCCATTTTCAAACATTTTTGAAAATGCTCCAGGGAGTTTCTAGAGCAGCACTAAAGAGCCAAATGCAGCTCTCAAAACATGGGTTGCCGACCCCCGGAATAGGTCGTTAAAGGTCTTTGCCAGAAAACCAATGTCATTCCATATTTGTAACATTTTAAAAAGTACTATTTATTGAGCCTTGAGAATTGTAAAAATTTCAAAACGGCTTGTCTAATGTACAAAGTGTTACATGGACTCGCCTTACCTCCTCCCATAAAAAAAAAAAAAAAAAAAAAAAGGGCGCTCATAGGGCTGGAGAGGACTGTGAGGTCCCAATCAGGATAACAGCCTTCGGTCACAATTCTATTCGACCCAGACCTATCATTTAAAGCTCATATTAAACAAACCTGCAGAACAGCCTTTTTTCACCTGCGGAACATAGCCAAAAGTATAAATATTCTGTCTAAAAACGATGCAGAAAAATTAATTCACGCTTTCGTTACATCTATACTGGATTACTGTCACTCCTCACTCACAGCTTGTCCTAAAAGTTCCCCAAAAAAGTCTTCAGCTAGTCCAGAACGCAGCAGCAAGACTTTTAACAAGAACTAATAGAAGAGAGCACATCACCCCTGTGCTCCAAGCCCTTCACTGGCTTCCAGTCGAGTTTAGAATTAAATTTAAAATCCTCCTTATTACATTTAAGACCATTAATGGTTTGGGGCCATCTTATCTCACAGATGCTCTGGTTCCATACCGCCCCAACAGAACACTTTGTTCTCAGAATGCAGGTCTACTGGTAGTTCCCAGAGTCTCTAAAAGTACAGTAGGAGCCAGAACCTTTAGTTACCAAGCTCCTGTCTTATGGAATCAGCTTCCAGCTTATACTAAAGAGGCCGACACAGTCTGTACATTTAAGATTAGACTAAAAACGTTCCTATTTGACAAAGCTTATGGTCAGGCTAGTTTAAAACAGACTGGACTCACAGTTCAGTCTAAGCTGCACTATAAGCTATAATGCTGGGGGAAGTACAGAGTCCTATCCCCTGTTTTTCACTCTACCTACCACTTGTCTTTACTTTATTTCTCTTTTCTAATTGTAATATCTAGTTGACTAGTCTCTTCATAACTAGTCACCCAGAGTCCCCTTTGCCCCTCCAATTCAGCCGCAGCCGCCTGACTATCCTGACCCCTGGCTGGATGGACGTCCTCGTTGCCCCTGCCCCCGTCTCATCTGGCTAGATGGACCCCCTCATGTTCTCTCACCCCATTACATCTCTACAAACTGGAACTCCTTCGGCTAATACCCATCATCAGTCCTGGTGCATCTATACCCTCTCCGTCCTGGGAGTGGATCTCTCCAGACTGTGGTTCTCCCCACGGTTTCTCTTTTCCCACTGGGTTTTTGGAGTTTTTTCTTGCCGCTATGGAGGGTCTAAGGATGGGGGATGCCCAGGACATGAACTCATCTAATTCATCTACTGGATCTGACTGTATCATATTGACTCTGCCAAGCCCTCTGAGACAACCTTGTTGTATATAGGACTACCTTCAAAACTCAGCTCAAGCAATGGTTTGAAGTAAACCAGTCCTGCAAGCACTGACTTTTAAGTTCTTATTAACCTATTGTACTGTGCTGTTTTATTTAACTGTAATTGTAATTTAATTGTAATTTTACCAACAGTATTTGTTAAGGGTTTAGCATAGGTTTTTTGGGCTGTGGAAGTAATTAATCAAATTATAATGTACTCTTATGGGAAAGTACCACTCGAAATATGACCATTTCGACTTACAAACCAGGTCCAGGTTGAATTTAATTCGTTCAAGAGGTACCACTGTATAAGCGTACATTACATTTTTGCATCTGCAGAAAATGCTTTTACTTTTCACTTGTAAATTACATTTTAAAGCAAGTATTTTTGTACTTTAACTTGAGTTTTGTTTTTTCCGATACTTGTACTTAAGTTTAAAAAAAAAAAAAAAAAAAAAAAAAAACAATCATCCACCACTGAACAAAAGAATAGTAAGCCTATGGTTAGTAAGGCTATGAAGTCATCTTCGGAGACTTTATAGTGGGCGGAGCCAAGGGAGATGAGATAGAAAGACTACCGTAATTTTCAGACTATAGGTTGCTATTTTTTCCCCCTCATTTTAAATCCTGCATCTTATAGTCCGGTGCATCTTATTTGTTGATTGTCAAAAAGCTTCATTTGGCCACAAATGGACGACACTAGTGTTGACAGCCACCCGCTGTCAACACTGGTGTCGTCCAACATACCTCCTAGTATGCATTGCAGCGCTAAAGACATAAATGACAATCAAAATTCATGTTTTTTGCCAATTATTTCTTCAGTTACTCTTCTAGTTGTTTCATTAATTGCTAGTCATAGTATTTGGTAACACTTTATTTTCCGGTAGCACAATAAGACTATCATGAGACAATTATCATTATGACATGACACTGTCTTGCGCATTACTTAATGCTTATGACAAATGTCATTAAGTTTTATCCGGCAAATTTTGTCACTAACTCCATTTATTTCCGGCTCGAATCTATTACATCCATTCAAAAGTGAGATCATTTGCCAGATAACACTAAATGACATTTGTTCTAAGCATTCATTAATGCTCATGACAGTGTCATGTCATAATTATGATTGTCTTATGACATTTTTATGGCGCCACCGTCAAATAAAGTGTTACCAAATACCATAACTAGTAATTAATGAAACAATTGGAACAGTAACTGAAGAAGTAATTGTTGCAGAACATGAATTTTGATTGTCATTTATGTCTGTAGCGCTGCTATGCATACTAGGAGGCATGTTGGACGACCATTTGTGGCCAAATGAAGCTTTTTGAAGCAATGAAGCTTTTCAGCCAATTGGTTCAAAGCTTCATGGTGGTTCATTTGGTTTTATGACAGTATTATGATGCCGCTGTCAAATAAAGTGTTACTGGTTAATATCTTTTGGTGTAAATTAGGGCTGTCAAAATTATCGCGTTAACGGGCGGTAATTAGTTTTTTAAATTAATCACGTTAAAATATTTGACGCAATTAACGCACATGCCTCGCTCAAACAGATTAAAATGACAGCAGAGTGTAATGTCGACTTGTTACTTGTTTTTTTGGTGTTTGGTGCCCTCTGCTAGCGCTTGGGTCCAACTGATTTTATGGCTTTCAGCACCATGAGTGAGCATGATGTAATTATTGACAACAACAATGGCGAGCTATTAGTTTATTTTTTAATTGAAAATTTTACAAATTTTAATAAAACGAAAACATTAAGAGGGGTTTTAATATAACATTTCTATAACTTGCACTAACATTTATCTTTTAAGAACTACAAGTCTTTCTATCCATGGATCGCTTTAACAGAATGTTAATAATGTTAATGCCATCTTGTTGAATTATTGTTATAATAAACTAATACAGTACTTATGTACTGTATGTTGAATGTATATATCCGTCTTGTGTCTTATCTTTCCATTCCAACAATAATTAACAGAAAAATATGGCATATTTTAGAGATGGTTTGAATTGCGATTAATTCATTTTTAAGCTGTAATTAACTCAATTAAAAATTTTAATCGTTTGACAGCCCTAATGTAAATATCACATAATACAGTGAGGACAGCTGCGGCTTACAGTCCAGTGCGGCTTATAAACAAATGCCCTTTTCGTGTCAAATTTGGTGGGTGGTGGCATATAGTCTGGTGCGCCTTATAGTCCAAAAAGTTGTTAATCATTCAGCCTTTTCTGTCAATTTTTGGGATGGATTTGTGTCCAAAACTATGCTCTATCATTTTAAAGTCACTTTCATGGTACCTTTACATACTTATTCACATTAGTGTCATTTATAATTCGTGTTACCTGTGCCTTTCACTGACTAACTGCCATCGACAGTGACTGCCAGTGCGTTACAGTGCAAAATACAGAAAAATATTGCGCTTACTTTTGCATGGACAGTCTGTATAGACTCAAAGTGGCCTCCCGGCTGCTGAAAGGTGATAGGCCTGTCGTCGAAGAGCCACTGGAAGGTGACGTCTAGCGAGATGTCGTGCGTGGCCTTGCAGCTGAGCACCACGCTCTCGCCCACTGTCACCTCCACGCGCCTAGGGTTCAGCTCCACATGCATGGCCTCTGCAAGCACAAAGCTGCTGTTCTGTCACCTCAGACCCAGCGTCCAGCTTTGCCTATCAGCTCCTCGGCAGCAGTTGCTAGGTAGAGTTCAAGGGGCTCCAAATTAACACTTGACGAATGGCTTAAAATGTTAACCTATTTTTTTTGTTTTGTTTTTTTGCGTTCAAAAAAAAAAAATCTTTTTTTCTGCTTTTTTTATGATAAAGATTTTCAACTACAAATTTGAAAATGTTAACCCCAAAAATTGTAATTAAATAATTAAACTAGTCTGACGAGTTGTTGTCATGGTAAATTGCCATTTTTTCTTTTAAAAGAAAGAAATGCACCTTTTTGTTGGTAAAAATAAATAAATAAATAAATAATTACAATTGATTTTGCTGATAATCTGACTACATAATCCTCAAATATAAAAAAAAAAAAACCCTTCCTTTATAATAGGTCGAATTTTCCCATTAAAAACTACAATTTCTGTTAAACCGAATGTAACACTTTACACCAGGGGTGTTCAAACTTTTTGCAATGGGGGCCAGATTTGGTGTGGTAAAAATGTGGAAGGCCGACCTTGGCTGACGTCCTTTGTGTAGAACAATATATTTAAGGAAATGCTAGCAAGCCATTCTGTGTGTCACATTTGATTTATTATTATTTTTTTAGTGCTGAAACGATGAATCGATTAACTCCAGTATTCGATTAAAGAAAAAAAGATTCCAATAAAATTTTGCTGCTTCGAGTATTCTTTTAATTAAAGTGATACACTGCCCTCTAGTCTGCCTCATTTCACATGGCTGAAACCAGCTGCTCCATGTTAAAATCAACATAAGCCAAGTTTTTGTTTGAGTGAATTTTTTTTTTTTTTTTTAAATGCATTCGTAATTTAGTTTACTGGTATATTTAACAGTTTTTTTTTTTTTTTTTTTGTGGGAATATGTGTCTGAATGATTTGTCAAGAGCATTGTTATAAAAAAAAAAAAAAAAAGAAAAAAAGCGTTAGTGTTATATAGCATTTAAGCTAGCAGACATTTGCTATGTAAATTAGCCATTGTTCTTTTGTCAATCCTTATTTATTTTTTATACCGTTTGAGGCTCAGCTCAGGTATTTTAATTTTTCATGTTCCTTATCCGATTACTCGATTATTCGAACTAACTCGTTCATCGATTAATCCACTACTAAAATAATCAATAGCTGCAGCCCTAATTTTTAAAATTAATAATTTCAACAATCTCACAACTAGCCTTTGTAGCGTTCTCTTTCGACTCTCGGGCTCTTGCGAAATACTGCTGTTATATGTAATGTAATAATGTAATAATGCTGCTGTAAAATTAAACTAGCTTCAAGTTGCTTCAATTTCTCGCTTCTTCCCTGTAATCTTTTCGTACATGTCAGCGTGTCTTGTTTGGTAATATCGCCTAACACTGAACTATTTAAAAACAGCGTACTGTCTCTTTGCAAATGAAGCAGACACAGCTGTTGCGTATTTTAGTGAAGAAATAGTCCTATTTCCACCTACCCCTGAAGCGTCGGCCGTTGCAGTCAATAGTTTTTGTTGATTGTCGTCATTTTAGAAAATTGAGAGTAAAGGGTCACACAGGGTAATGAGCTTAGAGTGCTACTTCCTTTTAGTGGGTAAATGAGGAGCAGCATTTAGTGTGTAAGCTACTTATATGCTGGTAGCAGTACTGCTGACCAATATATTAAGTCTATGCGGTATAATATATTAAGTCTATGCGGGCCAGATGTTAATGATTATTATGACAGAGGCTGGGGGCAGATGAAATTTGACCGAGGTCCGCATTTGGCCCCCGGGCCGGACTTTGGACATGTCTGCTTTACACAGCAAAACTATAAAAACATTCACAACCAAAAAATTGATATATTAAAAATGTATGCTCGGAGTCTAAATGTTTCCTGTAAAATTCAAGAATCATCTCACTAATAATTCAATTTGAAAAATAAAAACAGACTTTGAAACAAAATACGTTTGAAATATTTTCAAACCAAAAATAATTGACCTTGTACTATAACAACTTTATTTGTTAAATAATGTCTTAACACATGGCTTAAATGGCTAATTAAGGTTTTATGTAGGCAACAATGCTAACCTAGAAAGGATTATAATATTCCTCTATATTAATTGTGCAATTGAAATACTAAAATATAAAACCACAGTTCCCATTTAGCCATGGGACATACTGCCTCTAATGTGACGGATGATAACGGCATCACTCACCTTTGACCCACAGCGTGGCTGTCATGTCGGCCCAGCCCAGCTGATTCTGCGCCCGGCACACATAGTCGCCCTCGTCAGCTCGGCTAGCGTTGATAATCCTCAGTGTGTTGTTTTTCAACAGCATCACCCTGCCACGTAGCAACAGGACATTACAGCGAGAATGTTATTGATATGCCACGTTACGGGTTTGCAATTATTACGATGAAAATCATTGATAAAGTTCCTGTAACACTTGGGAAAAATCCATGTAAGTTTGATGAAGACTAAATGAAAATTGCTGGGGTAATGGAAATTAGTACTAATTAGAGTTTGTCAAAGAACAAGCTTCATTTTTCCAAAATGGTGTTTCAAACCTCCCAATTTTTTTTTCAACATAAATTTCTTTTAGAGCCGTCCCGTCGAGTCGATGTTGTCGATACTGTCAACGGTTTATAAGGAGGAAAAAAATAAAACAGTTGAAAGCACGTGTAAAAAGTTGAGATGACAGTGGATCGAGAGCAGAGGAAATTTTAGTCAAGTAAGAGTAGCGTTACTTCTAAATAATCTTACCCCGGTAAAAAAAACAAAAAAACAGTTGAACGCACGTGTGCAAAGTTGGGATGGCAATGGATCGGGAGCAGAGGAATTTTTGTCACGTAAGAGTAGCGTTACTTCGAAATAATCTTACCCAAGTAAAAGTCAGCCAAAAATTTACCCAAGTACAAATAAAATAGTATTTGTTAGTGACGAGATTTCTCGTTCACTTGAGCAAACGAATCCATTCCGGTTCGTTCAGTAAAAAGATTCGTTCAAACAAATCGTTCAACGAATCGTTCGCCCCCCTCATCTCCCTCCCCGCCCAAACGAATCGTTCGGTTACTGAACGGGAAGTGACGTTGCCGAACGAATCACCAAAGACCGCTTCGCAGTATAACTGAACGGGAAGTGACATTGCTTGGTCCCTCCCTCTCTTCCACATTGACCACTCGTCGTAGTTTCAGAAATGAGTGACAGGCGGTATCATTCTGCTTTCACAGACAGCCTCGTCTCCCTCCTGCTGCTGCAAAAGCGAGGGAGAACTTCCGCGTCGTCTGTCCTAGTTCTATGGGCTCAAAGTCATGGCTCGTGCTTGCATTTCGATTTAGGACACGGTTAAACATTTTCCTTTTGTGAGGGGAGTAGGGGGCGGGGGCGGACGGACTTTCTTTAGCAGGTTCTTGATCACACATACAATCACATATACAGCATGTTTGCTGTCACGAAAATAAAAATACATCGAAAGTTTAATTTCTGAATATGGAACGACCAACACATCATATTTACATCTCGCTCTGTTGTATTTTTGTTTTTTAGTATTAAGATGATCGTGTTGAATTTTTGCACTGGTATTAATAAATAAAATAATCCGGTCAGCTCCCCTGTCGTCCCCGCATCTCAGATCGTCAAATGCTGACGAGAAATAATTGTTTGCTCTTTACGATGTCGCCTTTCTACTCTCATTAGTCTGTTAAGAAAAATGTAGACATATTGCGACATCTCCCGTGTCCGCGTGCTTTGTTTTTTGGGCGCTTGAGTAGCACATGATGGACGGATTGACATAATTTGTCAAAGCAACCAACACCCGACACGCTGACACGAAAAAAAAAAAAATAAAACACTCGGGAAAAAATTGACATGTATATACAGTTTCATTGCAAATCAGTATTATGGTGATCATACTAAATATTTTTTTCTGTGCACATATGAGGTAAATATCGCTGCCATGAAGCCTCCATATAGTGACAGTTCTCTGCCCGCTTCACTGCCGTCACGCGACCGCAGCTCAGCTTTTGCTTGCCTCGTAGCTACCCGTGTTTTAAATTACTGTAAATTTGATAGTATGTCGTCATAGGCAGTCACGAGTTTGTTGAGAAAAGTACTACTCTAAACAATGCTCGCTAGATTTGTGTGGTGTTTTTGTCTGTTTGAGCAGCATTTGATAGGCTCCACGTTAACAAATATATGACAAAGTCATTTCCTTTCATTTTCTGATTCATTCACCGCATAGTCATTACTGGAAAATCAAGTTAGCAGCAAGCTAGGTCAGGAACCGGAGGACCGAGTCACTGAACGGGAAGTGACAAAACTCAGTCTTGCCCCCCTGCCTGCACGCTGGCTGCTTATTGGCCACACGTGGACGTGAGTGACAAACGCCCTGATTCTGTTTCCGGTCCCTCCCCTGCCCGCGACGAGGCTGGCGTCTGATTGGTCGTGTGCGATGTCAGAAGACGCTGCCGCTTGCTCAACGCCCTCCCACGCAGCGAACAAGCACCACCTTCATAGAACGAATCAGTGCAGATGATGATTAGTTCGGTCTCGTTCACCAAAACAATTCGTTCAAAAAGAACGAATCGTTCGCGACCGATACAACACTAGTATTTGTTGAAAAGAATAGTCACGTAATGAGTAACATGTGAGTAACTGCTTACAGAGACTGATTTTTTTTTTTTTTACTAATGGTATATATTTTTTTCTCAGCACAACCTATGTATGTACAGTATATGGAGCGTTATTATACTGTACTATAACCTATTACATCACCATATTAGGCCAAAAAGATGACACAAAAACCATCGAATTAAGACTAGAACAACACTATGGAACATTACCCGTCCAAAGAACATGAATGCCTTCTAGTGGAGAAAAAAATGTTACCTCTCAATGGTGTAACAGTAATAATAATCATGAAACTAAGACAGTCACTCTTCTTCACAAATCTACTCCAGTAAATGTAAAAGTATTGTGTGTTAAAACTAGAGGTGGGAATTTTGGGGCACCTAATGATTCGCTTACGATTCAGAGGCTATGATTCGATTATAAATCAATCATTGATGCCCCTCACCCCACCCTCCGGCACTTTTAATGTGTCCTTCATTAGTTCCAAAATTGTACAAAAACCTTCTCAAGTACAAGTAAAATAGTATTTGTTGAAAAGAATACTCAAGTAATGAGTAACATGTGAGTAACTGTTTACAGTGTCTGATTTTATTTTACTAATGGTATACAGTGTATATTTTTTTCTCAGCACAACTTCCGTATATGGACTGTTATTATACTGTACTATAACCTATTACATCACCATATTAGGCCACAGAGATGACACAAAAACCATCGAATTAAGACTAGAACAACACTATGGAACATTACCCGTCCAAAGAACATGAATGCTTTCTAGTGGAGAAAAAAATGTTACCTCTGAATGGTATAACAGTAATAATAATCTCATTGGTGAAACTAAAACAGCCCCTCTTCTTCACAAATTTACTCCTGTAAATGTAAAAGTATTGGGTGTTAAAACCAGAGGTGGGAATTTTGGGGCACCTAACGATTTGCTTACGATTCAGAGGCTACGATTCGATTGTGAATCAATCATTGATGCCCCTCACCCCACCCTCTGGCGCTTTTAATGTTTCCTACATTAGTTCCAAAATTGTACAAAAACCTTCTCAGGCTAAACCAAACTACTATTTCAGTATCAAGTTAACAGTTCAAAATAGTAAATAAAATACTGAAGTCCCCATTCTGTATCAGCAGCTTTAAACTACACTAAATTAATTTAATGTTGTGAATCAACCATTGAAGTTGTTAAATTTGCTCCCATTATTCCAAAACTTCCCTTCTGTCAGCTTTCAACATACGAAAGTTTTAAAATCATTTCATCATTTAAAGATAGATTCAAGTCAAGATTTTGCCGATTTAAGAGTATTTTTTAAATAAAAAAGTTAATTAGGTTCGATACAAAAGAGAAGTCTACTGCTTTAAGATGGCGGCTCTTTACTAACGCCGGCAAGTCTGTTATTTCGCATCTAGTTCTCTATACATTTGCTAACGCTGCTGTCGTCTGTCATTTCTAATCTAGTTCTATATACAGTGTATCACAAAAGTGAGTACACCCCTCGCATTTCTGGAGATATTTAAGTATATGTTTTCACGGGACAACACTGACAAAATGACACTTTGACACAATGAAAAGTAGTCTGTGTGCAACTTATGTAATAGAGGTAATTTATTTCCCCCTCAAAATAACTCAAAATATAGCCATTAATATCTAAACCCCTGGCAACAAAAGTGAGTACACCCCTTAGAAACTACGTACATCCCTGAATGTCCAAATTGAGTACTGCTTGTCATTTTCCCTCCAAAATGTCATATGACTCGTTACAGGAATTCTGTCAGCATTGCTGTAGAGATTGAAGAGGTGTGGGGGGGGGGGGGCAGCCTGTTAGTGCTCAGACCATACACCGCACTTTACATCAAACTGGTGTCCATGACTGTCACCGCAGGGGGAAGCATCTTCTGAAGACCGTACACAAGAAAGCCTGCAAACAGTTTGCTGAAGACTTGTCAACAAAGCACATGGATTACTGGAACCATGTCCTATGTTCTGATGGGACAGGTGGGGTTTCTTGTGTTCAATGGAAAAAAAATTTTTTATTTTTTTTTTTTAAAGCCAGATATCTCAAAGTAACACATTTTAGAGCTGTAATTGCAATACTGTGAAACCGTGATATTTTGGCTTAAGGTTATCATACCATCAGAATCTCATACCGGCACATGCTTACTTTCTGTACAGTAGTTTTAATTATGAAATAATTTCTCAGTACTTATACGTTGGCCTTTCGCGATAACAAATTTTAGTACGCGATAATTTATTTAATAAATTATTGCGATATTATTGCGCCCCTTCAATATTTTTTTTAAAGCAATTTACAATAACACAGTTAGAATACAGTATATATTAATAGATCAAGTACACCCATTTAAACACGATAAGAAATCACAACTAAAAACAATAGACCATGCCTCTTAAGTAAAAACAACAATATTAATACCGCACAGAAACACAGAATAATTAAAATGTGTTTTTCAAGAAAAAAAAATACAATTGCAGTTAATAACTTAAGCATTTAGGCAAATGAAAACTTGCAAAGCTTCTGCGATGGTGTTCCATAGAGATGCGAAGATAGAGTTAAGTCATGGTTCGGTATGATTTTCGATACGGGGGACACGATTTTCGATCCGATTCAATACATTTAATGCTCTGAAAAAAAATAACAACTGTAATTTTTGTTTCTTTTTTTTTTCTCTCTTTTTTTTTTTTTTTTTTTTTTTTTGCAAACGAGCAAACATTAAATTGCCATCATCTAAACATGCATTTTAGTGCATAATATCTATGTGCTTACTTCTTACTGATCTGAAGAAATTTAGTATAAAAGAGAGCAATCTTTACTGTATTTAAAGTGAGGCGGGGCACACTGTTGATTGCTATAGCTCTCTTAGCAGCTAGGTTTACTACATGAGCAAGACATCCTGTTTGTGGTCCGAATCCATCTGTGTCACGGACTGAATTAACAATATTTGCAGCATTATCTATAGTCAGTGGTACGGATTGATTTGGCCTTCTTAACTTCCATTAAGTCATGGCAGTTTATAATTCATCGATGTAGTATATGGACTACGTGTCCCATAATCACTCTGGGCTCACGTAGCCAATGGCATGGGATATCTAGTGTGTGCGCGCAATAAAAAAGTTAGCAAACGCCACAGAAGTCACGTCTGCTCATTACTGCACAACACCAGCATATGACAATCGACTTTCATAAACAGGACGACTTTGAAGCACAGCGCTCTAAATTTGCCACCCAAATATCCGGTGTTGTGCCGAAAAATAGCCGCTCCGTGTGAAATGTCACCTCTGATGGGAGCGCCCACAAGCCAACAACACCGGCACGTCGGAGATGGTCCGCAGTCAATCCGCGGCCGGTATATATTGAACAATAGGATATAAAGGGAACGATTGGCTCCGGCGCTATTTTTTTGCCGGACCTGGAACGAAGATGCATTTTGCGCAGTTGGTAACAAGGAATTCGAACTTTTAACAGCATGTCTGCTGCATGTGCGCAGGCACGTGCACGCGAGGCGATAAATCGCAACGGAAAAATTACCACCTTAATTTTTATTTATCGTGCGATAAATGGAATTATTGCATATTGCGACAGGCTTATTTATACATACTCAGTGTGAAACTTGAGCCTGTTTAGATGAACACAAAGTTGATATCCTGGCAGCAATCTTCCTCAAGGCAGTCAGTCTGTTATTTTTATTTTATTTTTTTGCAGTCAGGCTTGCAAAGCTCAGAATGATCAAACAGGGGGACTTTAGCAATGTCTTTAACAATGGCTTTGCAGGCATGTAGTATTAATGTATCTGCCACAGTGTGGAACTGTATGGATTTACCAACAAGTTTGGCAACAAGGTAACTGGCTTTGAGGGCTTTCTCATCTATTTTTGTAGTTTTTCTCAAAAGAGTGGCCTGTTTCTCTGTGTTTTTTAGGCGATGGGGAAGCCTCTTCTGAAGACGGTACACAAGAAAGCCCGCCCGTCTCGTCAGACCACAGGAAATGGACGGGCGGGTAACAGTCGGCACGGATTGGACAGCGACGGACTGAAGGGGCGCTCTACCTTACTCTATGAAGTCAGGGGAAACTGACAGATTTCTGATCATATTTAAGTAAGTTAGGTTACTGATTATTGATTTAAACTAATATTCTGGCTACTTTATAGTGAATATGTCAGCACTTTTCTTTTTTTGTTTTTAAATAAAACAACACATAATTATTTAGGAGGGGCTGAAGCCCCCCTCAAATAGGCCTATACGCCGCCGGTTGGCAGCAACAGCGAGTCACCATGCATGTACCCAGACAAAAACTAAAACAATAAAACGTTCTCACCCAGAACATCATAACAGTACTAATTATAGTTCCGCGGGTGAATAATGTAAATACCACTACAACGTATTAATAAATGGAAACGCGTGACATCAGTTCATCCACTCTCAGCTGCTGGGAACATTGTAACGACATAAAAAATAGTAAGCTTGACACCTGACCATGTGGACATGCTCACATTCCTTCACTTCAATGCTTAGAGAGAACAATATGGCGATATGAAAGAGGTCAAAATTGTGTTAAAACCAGTTGTAAAAGTGTTCTGAATCTGTTTACTTTGCATTCACTTGCACTGGTGTTAGTTAATGTCAGAATTTGACCTCATGGGACTAATTAAGTTGTGTAAATATTTATTTTTACTTTATTAAAGGATTTAAATAAGTATTCAAAAATGTTTTTGTGAATGAATAATCCTAAAAAAAAAACAAAAAAAAACGCTAGATTAGTCCAGAAATTCACTTGACTCGTGGACTATTCTAAAAATAGTCGACAGACTAATCGGCAGAAAAATAATTGTTTGGCACAGCCCTAATTTCTTTGACACTGAGCTGCCAAACAATCAAGAGGAATCAGGAAGTGACCTGAAATCAACAGGAATTTGAATTTGTATTTCTTAAGTTGACGCTTGAACTGACAATTTTACCCTAAAATAAGAAAATAGTCTTAAATAGGATTATTATGTAAATTCGAATCACATTTTGAGACAGTTCGACTATATACAACAATTTAGCAAAGCGCAGATGATGAGAAATTAGTCTTTTATTCTGCCGGTTAGCCACGCCTACCATTTATAGGGCTCTAGCGTCCCCAACAGGTGGATGACGCCAGCGGAGTCACGATTTCATCTGATTTAGTACGCAGCCCATTGAGTGGGAATTATTCACAACGACGAAAACACGACAAAGAGAGCTGCAAAATGTCATTGTTTCAGTCTCTCCAATATTTTTACAGGATATTCTTTTTATCCAAGTATTTCCCCCAATAGCTAAATAAATGGCTTGAGAAGGACCAGTCAGCCCGTTGAGGGGGAATTATTCAGAACAAGGAAAACGTGACGAAGAGACCCGCAAAATGTCATTGTTTCAGTTTCTCTACTCCAATATTTTTTTTTACATGATATTCTTTTTATCCAAATATTTTTCCCCAATAGCTAAATAAATGGCATGGTAATGACAAATAACAGTCTTGTGCTAAATGGAATATGAAATAATAAAAATGCATTTATTTAAGACGACATGGCAAAATTACTCCATAATGGTCAAAACTGTCGATTTCACCTTTACTGTTGCACCTCCCGAACGATATTTTATGCCACCTAAATCGGGCTTATGCCATTTCCCTTCCCCGGTTTCGAAGAATGTAAACAAACCAAGAGGCATGACAGCTAGCTGACACGCTAACCCGAACCGAGTGATGTTTCAAAGTCTTCGAAGCGGAAAATCACATATAACTATCCCGGATCATTTCACATGATGACTAGGTTGTCAATTGCCTTCGCCGATCAGCAAACCACCCTGCGGAGAGCAATTTACAGCTCGTTCCCCTGCTAATACGGACAGGAGAGGTCACCGAGTAAGCAGCTGGACAATGACCGCTGAACATTTACATGCCAATCCATGATCAAACGTAAGTAGTCCTTTATTTGAAGAAAGTTTGTAGTGTTTACTTTGTAATCGCTGTATTCGCGGCTATTTTTAACTCAAAGTTGCAATTTCTGATCGGTCGGAAAGGCGGGCACTTGAAGAGGGAAATAAGCTGGGTATACTAGTAGTGCTCTCCTGGCGGGGAGGATGTGCGACAAGCCGGCGGTTGTCGTCCGAGGGGACAAGGAGCATGTCACAAAATGCAAGCCACCTACATATTAAAATGATCCCAGTATTTGACATAATACAAAACACGATGTTTACTCACTTCATCGTAAGTCCCATGGTCCCACAGTAGTAGGGCTTGTTTTGGCCAATATCCACCGGTGAATGGGAACCTTTTGAAACCCCAAAAAGGCGCACACGCCTCTCCCTCGTAGAGAGAGATTTTTCGACAGCCGTTTGGCTGGCGTGATGCGAAAAATAAACGTATTAATCCGCAAAATCAGCTGAATCAGTCCTTCTTATACAACAGTACGGCTGTATAGTGAAGAGGACTCCTTCCTCCGTACACATCACAGCGCCCTCTTTCTCAACTCGAGACTGTTGCCGGAAGTCACTCATTTTCATGGCGTGGGATTCAAAAAACTAAATAAATATAGCAATCGCTTCCACACACATCCAAGTGGTCCATTTCATTCAGGAGCATAAAATACCGCGTGTATGATGAAATAAACATGTTTTTTTTTGTGTCACTGGCACTTTAAAGTCACTGCAGTTTAAATATTCATTTCAGTGATTCTTTAATGTACCACTAGAGGGAGCCTGAAAACTGATCGTGACATTCCTATCCTTCATACATAATGCCTAAACTGAAGCTAGTTCTCCACTTTACAAGGACGATGCTTCTTGTTCACTTTTGGATGCCAACTGCACATTGTTTGCAAATTTACAGCATAATCACGTTGACAATATGACATGAAAGACTTTTAAAACGGATCAATGGGCAATTTAAATATGTTAATGATGCTGACCCGCAGGTAGCACTGAGAATCTGATCGCAGATTCTCCTCCAGATAGAGACGATGCTAAAAAGAATCAAGTTAGCGTGGCGGGAAAAAAAAGCAAAACAGAAAAGATAAACGACACTTTGACTTTAAACGCTCTTCGCTTTTGAGGTCAAGAACAAAAGCAACACATCCGTCGTCTGACTATCAATTGCAAGGGGAAAGCGAATCTTTTTAAAGAACACAATTGCCTTATTCACGGCGGTTGTTTTTCCCAAAAAACTTACGAATGAGTGTTACACACATGAATCCTCCTGACAAAGGCTGTCAAAAGCGAGTCGAGCAATTCGCCGCCGCGTCCTCTGGGGAGACGCTGAGTGTAATCGACAGGAAAAACAAACAGGTGAACATGCCGGGACTCGTAAGTAGATACTGAAGGACGAGGGGTATTCTGCAATTGCTGGATAATGGAGACTCAATATCTCCACTTACTTCGCAATTTTCTGAAAAAATGCTCAACTGTCATTATGATCTGACAAATACATAAGTAAAATGACATGAGAACAGCACAGTTGTAATGTACAATGGGGCAAACAAGTATTTAGTCAACCACTAATTGTGCAAGTTCTCCCACTTGAAAATATTAGAGGCCCTGAAATTGTCAACATGGGTAAACCTCAACTAAAAAAAAACAAGAAAAAAAAACTGAAAATCACATTGTTTGATTTTTAAAGAATTTATTTGCAAATCATGGTGGAAAATAAGTATTTGGTCAATACCAAAAGTTCATCTCAATACTTTGTTATGTACCCTTTGTTGGCAATAACGGAGGCCAAACGTTTTCTGTAACTCTTCACGAGCTTTTCACACACTGTTGCTGGTATTTTGGCCCATTCTTACATGCAGATCTCCTCTAGAGCAGTGTGGTTTTGGGGCTGTCGTTGGGCAACACGGACTTTCAACTCCCTCCACAGATTTTCTATGGGGTTGAGATCTAGAGACTAGCTAGGCCATTCTAGGACCTTGAAATCCTTCTTACAAAGCCACTCATTTGTTGCCCTGGCTGTGTGTTTGGGATCATTGTCATGCTGAAAGACCCAGCCACGTCTCATCTTCAATGCCCTTGCTGATGGAAGGAGATTTTTAATCAAAATCTCTCGATACATGGCCCCATTCATTCTTTCCCTGACACAGATCAGTCGTCCTGGTCCCTTTGCAGAAAAACAGCCCCAAAGCATGATGTTTCTACCCCCATGCTTCACAGTGGGTATGGTGTTCTTCGGATGCAATTCAGTATTCTTTCTCCTCCAAACACGAGAACCTGTGTTTCTACCAAAATGTTCTATTTTGGTTTCATCTGACCATAACACATTCTCCCAGCCCTCTTCTGGATCATCCAAATGCTCTCTAGTGACGTGTACTTTCTTCAGCAGGGGGACACGTCTGGCAGTGCAGGATTTGAGTCCCTGGTGGCGCATTGTGTTACTGATAGTAACCTTTGTTACTGTGGTCCCAGCTCTCTGTAGGTCATTCACTAGGTCCCCCCGTGTGGTTCTGGGATTTTTGCTCACCGTTCTTGTTATCATTTTGACGCCACGGGGTGAGATCTTGCATGGAGCCCCAGATCGAGGGATATTATCAGTGGTCTTGTATGTCTTCCATTTTCTAAGAATTGCTCCCACAGTTGATTTCTTTACACCAAGCGTTTTACCTATTGCAGATTCAGTCTTCCCAGCCTGGTGCAGGTCTACAATTTTGTCTCTGGTGTCCTTCGACAGCTCTTTGGTCTTGGCCATAGTGGAGTTTGGAGTGTGACTGACTGAGCTTGTGGACAGGTGTCTTTTATACCGATAATGAGTAAAAACAGGTGCCCTATAATACAGGTAACGAGTGGAGCCTCGTTAGACCTCGTTAGAAGAAGTTAGACCTCTTTGACAGCCAGAAATCTTACTTGTTTGTAGGTGACCAAATACTTATTTTCCACTGTAATTTGGAAATAAATTCTTTAAAAATCAAACAATGTGATTTTCTGTTTTTTTTTTCCACATTCTGTCTCTCATGGTTGAGGTTTACCCATGTTGACAGTTACAGGCCTCTCTAATCTTTTCAAGTAGGAGAACTTTTGCTGGTTGACTAAATACTTATTTGCCCCACTGTAACTCATTTAACATGGTTGAATCCATCTGCTCCCTGTTAAGACCAACATAAAATAAGTTTTAGTTTGAGCTAATAGTTTTTTTTTAATGCATTAATAATTTGTAGGTATACTTGGCTGTTTTTGTTGGAATATGTGTTTGATCGATTTGCCAAGAGCATTGTTAAAAAGACGTTAGCATTTTATAACATTTAAGATAGCAGACTTTTGCTATGGAAGTTAGCCAATTGTTCGTTTGTTTTATGTAAATCCTCATTTATTTATTTTTTTTATACCATTTGAAGTTTAATTTATCTTTAAACGAAAGTGCAATTCCGCACAGTTTGAAGAAATACTCAGGAATTTTATTTTTAAAGTGCAATCTTAGCAAGCCTTTGTTTTACATCCCTAGAATTAATTCTGCAATGCATTAAATGTTCCTAATCCGATTACTCGATTATTCGAACAAACTAGTTAATAGATTAATCAACTACTAAAATTATCGATAGCTGCAGCCCTAGTCCAATCCATTTTAACTGCCAGTTCAAATGGGCTGGACGTCTGTCACCGTCAATGGCAGGAAGTGAGCTAAACAAAGTTACACGCTGACCTGATTTGCTTAAAACTTTGTGAGCATTAACTAACCTTATCTTGCTTTAATAGTGCCACATTGACTTGGGACTCGTTTGACATTTGAAGGTTAAGACATCCGACTTACTTATAATTATCACATACAGTATGTTGATTAATCCACCTGTGAAAGACAACATTCCAGAACAAGAAGCCATTTCAGGCTTGTATTGCGATGATGCCATTCAAATTAATTAATATTGTTTGGCATTTCAAATCTCGGCGGTGCCCCCGTTCATCATGCGTAAAGCTGATTGAAACTGGCAAAGAGGAAGCCGGGAAGGCGTGACCGAATCTCGACAGACTCGATTCACGAGGCAATCTGCCGCTAGGAGACATTTTTCAAATGAGGGCATTTGGATATTTGCGCTCCCCCCAACAAGGACGATTACACACAGAGGACAAGATGGGGTGGGCTACATGCAAATACAGCAGGATATTTAAAGCAAAGAATCACAGTATGGGAGTGACCTATTTGATGGAGATGACGCATTTAATATAAGGCATGTTTTTTTGTTTTTTTTTTTTCAAAATTGCGCTGTCTGCATATCTTATCAATTTTTTTTATTTAAATGAATAAACTCCGACCTCAGAAACGTTCACGTCAAGGTATGCAACATAAGGTTATTTGAGCTTGTTTTTCTAAACAGATTCATCATAAGCGTAAAAAAAATACCCCCAAAGCAGTGGCGGAACGAATGTGAACAGGGTCAGGGTGTGATAAGTAAAAACGGGCACCCCGAGGTGAACGTCCGGTCAGTGGGGGTCCTTGGGGATGATAATTCGCGGGCCCCTCCACACTTTTGCGGGCCCTTCAAGATGATCTTCTGATGTGTGGGGCGCGGGCGGTGCTAATGGAAAATTTTCTTCAGGCAACAACCAGGTGGTCAATGCGGGAGGGTATGCATTACATTAAGCCAGACATGTCCAAAGTCCGGCCCGGGGGCCAAATGCGGCCTGTGGTCAAATTTCATCCAGCCCCCGGCCTCTGTCATAAAATCAATAACGTGTGGCCCACAAACAGACTTAATAAATTGGTCAGCAGTACTGCTACCAGCATATGGAGTATCTTACACACTAAATGCTGCTCCTCATTTACCCACGAAAAGGCAGCAGCACTCTAAGAAACATTACCCCGTGTAACCCTTTACTCCCAATTTTCTAAAATGGCGACAATCAACAAAAAAAGAAAGTTGACCGCGACGGCTGGCGCTTCAAGGATAGGTGGAAATTGGACTTATTTCTTCACTAAAATACGCAACTGTCTGCCTTATTTGCAAAGAGACAGTCGCTGTTTTTAAAGAGCTCAATGTGAGGCGATATTACTAAACAAGACACGCTGACATGTACGGCAAGATTACAGGCAAAATACGTCGTGAGAAATTGAATCAACTTGAAGCTAGTTTAATTTCACAGCAGCAGTATTTCGCAAGATCAATCAGGGAATAGTATCATCTCTCATATTTACTGTAGGACTGTTTGTATTACTCTGACACACCCAATATAAAATAAATAGCACTTACACCATAGTTTAATGAAAAGAAGCAGAATAGAGGGCATAAAAGATAAATAACGCCATCTTATCACAGAAGCCCAACGCGTCATGAGCAAGAGTGAAGCACCAACTCTTGCAATCAGTTCTTCTGGGCACTCCAGGACAAAGAGCAGGGCGCTCTGTCCCACAACAAGTAGCATCGGAGAACACCCTCGCCCAACCAGGATAACAAGATGATAGCGCGGGCGCCTTGGACGTCAAGACCTGCGTCGGTCGCCGTGACAACCACGTCCCAGCCACAAAGGATGACGCACGAACTTCACCGCCCAAACCTGCCACATAGAGATGATCCCAAGACGACACCCAGCCACGCCTTCGGCCCGGCCCGCTCCACCGCAGCTTTCAAAAAGAAGTGAACATTTAGATAACACGTTCACTACTCAGGTACATTTCTATGTAGCCTTGCTTTGCCGACCCTGGATCCAGCAGGGTCCCTCCATCGTCTGTTTTTGCCTTGTTTTTTGGCCACTGTCAACAAATAAATTGCCAACCTGTTTTCGGTGAGCCTTCTTCAAACTTTTGGAACATGGAGTCAGTTCAAAGGGTTAACACCAGAGTGAACGCGCGGAATGTTGGCCCTTGCGGCCGACTTGCGGGGGCGGTGCCAGCAGAACACTGAATTCGTTCGGCTGTCTCTGTTTCCGCAGCTTGGCCGGGGGGGGGCGAATTCCTTCATTAGACATGTGCCGATTACTGGGTTTCAGGTATCGCGTGGTATGAAAACGTCAAGATTTCATAACGGAAAAAATTTCCGTCATACAGGCCCTACGGTATTAGCTATTTTTCATGTCCCAAAAATGCAGGGAGAAATCCTTAACTTGCACCTGCAAGGCTCAACCCTCTCCCACCAATTTTTGCTCAGTGTCAGTGAGTCAGCTGTGCTACACGATGGCTGGAGGAGGTGAAACTCTTAAACTTTTTTCCCCCATCGAAGAAAACAAAATCGCTGGTATGGGAATCCTTCGGCTACAGAAAAGTTATAATAGTGGAGGAGGGTCAACCGACATGTAAAACATATTTGCGGAGGGTGGCTGCCAAGGAGGCAATACCTCCAATATGATTTCGCATTTATACAAAATTAAAGGTGAGTAAACACTGTCATGAACGTAGTGTTAATTAATTAGTATCTGCCACAGTGTGGGACTGTGTGGGTTTAGCAACAAGTTCAGCAACAAGGTAACTGGCTTTGAGGGCTTTCTCATTTATCTTTGAATTTTTTCCTGAAAGAGTTGCCTGTTTCTCTGTGTTTTTTAGGCGAACAAAATAGTCCATCGATTTGTTTTGTTTCGTTTGGAGATGACATTTTAAGCTTGCTTGGCACCATGGCGCTATTGCTCGTGTCGCGTTCAAGGACTGCTTGGATTTCTATTCGACATAAATAACAAAAATACTTGTCGGAAGTCAGTTCTTAAATAACTTTATTATGTGAATTAGAATCATATTTTGAGATGATTCGATATACAACAATTTGGCACAGATGACGAGAAATTAGTCTTAATCTACCGTTTAGCCCCGCCTGTCATTGTAGCTCTCTAACGTCCCCAGCTTGAGAAAGATGTCAGCATTTCATCTGATTTAGAATTCAACCTATTGGGGGGCAATTATTCTTAAGGAGAAAATGCGACGAAGAGAGCAAGATGTCATTGTTTCAATCTCTCTACTCCAATATTTTTACAGGATATTCTTTTTATCTAAGTATTTTTCCCAATTGCTAAATGAATGGTATGGTCATGACAAATAATAGTCTTGTTCTAAATGGAATATGAAATATTAAAAATGCATTTATTCAGTACGACATGGCAAAATTACTCCATAATTGTCAAAACTGTCGACTTCTTGCACCTCCCGAATGATATTTTATGCATAGTTAGTCCGGCTTTTGTCATTTCCCTGCCCCAGCTTCAGAAAGCGTAAATAAACCAGGAGGCGTGACAGCTAGCCGGCATGCTAACATGTACCGAGCAGCGTTTCCCAGACTTATTCTCACCTTTCTAAGTGAAAAATCACCCAAAACTACCCCGGTTCATATCACACAGCGGCGGGGTTGTCGACTGTCTTCACCGATCGGCAAACCCCCCGGTGGCGAAGAAGTTACAGCTCATCATTCTCCTGCTGCGGGCCAGAGAGATCGTTTGCCAGGGAAGCAGCTGGAGAATGACTGCTGGACAAACCGGCCGACATCGGAGGAGCGCGTAGCTACCCGAGCCCAACCCGAGGATAGTGGTCAATTGCCTGGCACACGAAGAAGGCAGTGGGGACAGGAAGTCTGGACGATACGGAGAACCGCACAAGCATACACTGAGTATAGCGTTCTCCCAGCGGGCGCGCGATGAGGACCGAGGGGAGTGTGCGACAAGCCGCCGGTCGTTGGCCAAGTGGCCTTCTCGGTGGACAAGGAGCATTGTCAGCCCACAAAATGCAAGCCACCTCCTCATTAAAACGTGTGCCATGATCCCAGTATTTGACATAATATGAAACACGTACGTAGCTTACTCACTTCTTTGTCGGTAGAATGGTCCCACAGTTGTTAGACTTTTTTTGGCCATTATAGGGAACGAGAACTTTTTGAACCCCAAAAGGCACACACACCTCTCCCTGGAGCAGCAACAAAACCCTGAAGCACATTTGGCTGGCGTACTACAAAAAATAAACGAATTCATTCTCAAAATCAGCTGAATCCGCAGTCCATCTGCATGCTATAAAGCAATGCTGTATTGTGAGATGCTGACCCAGGTGACGTCACATTCACATTCTTCCTCAATCTAGGAAGTCATTCATTTTCATGGCACGGGATTAAAAAAATTGAATATACACGTAAATCGATCACTTCCACACACATGCAAGCGGTCCATTTCATTTAGGAGCTTAAAATACCGCATGGAATATGAAATAAACATGCTTTTTGCACTTTAAAGGGATGAGATCATGTACTAAATCATTGCTAATGGGAAGAACACCTACGAGCCAAATTTGACGCCCTGGCGGGCCGGTTTTAGCCCACCGGCACCCAGTTTGACACCCCTGGAATAAGGGATGGTGACTAAGGAATTTTGAAAGGCAAACACGTTCTTTTGCCATTTTATCGTACAGTATTTAAAGATCTTGAATTTCATAAAATTAAAAGCAGACAAAATGTAATTACTTAGTCAATTCTAATCGCATTTTCTAAGATCGTTACTGTTTTGAAATCTCCTCAAAAGCAAAATAACCACAGCACAAAAACTCATTTTTGAATCAGTATCTGCCTTTAGTGCAGTGCTTCTCAATTATTTTCTGTTACACCCCCCCCACAAGAAGACGTAAACGTTCCGCACCCCCAAACTCTCTGCCAATACTGTAAATATACTGTAGCATCATTTGTATATAAAATTCTTATTATTATAAGTACAACTCTGTATAATATTGTGTTCTTTTGAATATTAAGGAAAAAAGTAATCTAGTTCAACTTACAATAAAGTGTTTAAAAAAAAAACACATCCATTCTGTAAAAATACACTCAAGATACATTTTTTGACCGTTTGATACTGAAAAATAAAATCAGTAAATAATAATAAATTCAAATTGATTAGCAACATTAACTCATGAGTAGGGATGGGAATTGATAGGATTTTTACGATTCCGATTCCATTATCGATATTGCTTAACGATTCGATTCTTGATCGATTCTCTTATCGATTCTAATTTGGGGAAAAAGAAGAACAAACGTTTTGATTGGCATCGAGTTTGTTTAATCAGAAGTCACAACCTTACAAACTCACAACGAGATCAAAAGAGGCCCAAAGCCTGAATGTTAACTGTGGCAATAAGTGGCAAATACACAAGAATGTGTAACATTTTACTGAAACATTTATCTAATAGAAATAAAAAATATTGGTATATATTGGTAGAAAGGTTGTTGGTCTACCTTTGGCAATATGTGTTAAAGCAGGGGTCCCCAAACTTTTTCCTGTGAGGGCCACATAACATTTCCCTTCTCTGATGAGGGGCCGGGGTCAGTTTGTAACAGAAAAAGTGTGACGATTGCAGAAGTGCATAAATGTAAAAAAATTATTGTTTTTCAGAAAGCCACAATCAAATAACCCTTTCTGGATTCTTTATAATAATAATAATAATAATAATAATTAATAATAAAAACACTATTAATTAAATAGATAATAACCAATTAACCCTCTCTGAATTCTTCAAGGAAAAGGCCAGGAAATAAATAACACGATTGAGAAAAAAAAAAAAAAATCAAAATGGCCGGACCAAATGTGGAGGCGGGCCGTATTTGGGCCACAGGCCGCAGTTTGGGGACTGCTGGGTTAAGGTGTATTATTTTACCATTACATTGAATCGCATGCCTTATAGTTTTTGTGGCACTTATACGCTCAAGTGGGGGCGCCCTTGCGCTTCCTCACGCGAAGAAGAACGCTCTCACGTGAAGAAGAGCGCGCTTACACCCAAAGAAGAAATGCTGCATCCAAGTGAGTGAGCGAGTTAGTGAGAGAGGGAAACACTTCTACGAGCCTACGTTCTTTGTTAATGTTAATATCTACAGAGGCAACACCTGTATGTATCATCTTTTGTGTTGTTGTTGTTGTATTTCCACTCGCGATGGGACACTTAAATCCAGTTGTGTAGTGGTTTGAACGATGTGCTAATGCTAGCGAACGAATGCTAACCATTTGTTATTACTGTTATTAGCAGCTAATCATCACTGATTTACGTTGATGCAAACCTGTTTGTTATTGGGGACGAAATTGATTTGTTTCATTTCTATTCTTAGTTTCACTCTTCAAGTGATGGTTGAATAAAGTCAGCAAATTATACCAACGTCTTCTGCATCGTCATTTGGGAGTTTAGCTAGCTGTATAGCCAGGACTGAGCCTTAGCCTCTCTGTGAGGACAGCGCAGTCGTATTCCCTCCCGATGCAGTTATCTCCACCTTGCAATGACTGCAAGTCGCCTTGTTGTAATTTTTCCTCGTGAAGTGAAGACACACTTTGGAGCGAGTGGTTCTTGGCGCCATGCTAGTTTGATGCGTCTGGACAACAACACACGTCACGACGCAATACGCGTCTTTAGGAATCGTTAAAGGGATCGTTAAGGCTTTTTCATTGTGATGTCGAGGCCTCGAAACACTTGGAACCGGTTCTGAATTGGAATCGGATTTCGATTCCCATCCTTACTCATGTGGACAATATGTCAAACAATTAGACCGAACAAAAATGAATAGAACAAAAATGACGTGGCATTGGACAGAGGGACAGTTTTTATTTTTGCTTCAGGCAGTATCAGCTCCTTTGCTACGGTGTGGGGTTATTTTGCACTGGGCAACTTGGTATGCCACCTTATATGATGCTGAAAGTGCTTGCTGGTTTCCTGATGTAACACTGACAAAGCGGTAGGATTGTTGGCAATATTTGGCACTCGCTGAAAAAAATAATTCCTGCTGTCCGCTGCTAACATTTTTAGACAAAGTAGACGGACTGGTATTTCCACGTCTCCCACTGTACTAAAAGTCAAAGCCAAAAGCTAAGTGCTACATACGCTTCGTCATATTTCCTAGTCTTAGCTTTTCATATCTCCAGTGCTCTTTGCTGTGTTTTCTTGTTTGGTTCAAAAATACTGTGCACACGCTGAAAATGAGAGATGCATTGCCACCCACTAAGTGAATGTGCAATTACCGTAATTTCCCGAATTTAACGCACACTTTTTTTCCCCTAAAAATCAACTTGTAAAATCATGGTGCGCATTATAAACGAGTACATGGATGGGGACAGAAATATATTTATATATTACGTATATATTAGGGGTGTCAAATGATTAAAATTTTTAATCGAGTTAATTATAGCTAAAAAATTTATTAATCGTAATTAATCACAATTAATCGCAATTCAAACCATCAATAAAATATGCCATATTTTTCTGTAAATTATTGTTGGAATAGAAAGATAAGACACAAGATGGATATATACATTCAACATACGGTACATAAGTACTGTATTTCTTTATTATAACGATAAATCAACAAGATGGCATTACCATTATTAACATTCTGTTAAAGCGATCCATAGATAGAAAAACTTGTAGTTCTTAAAAGATAAATGTTAGTACAAGTTATAGAAATTTTATATTTAAACCCCTCTCCATGTTTTCGTTTTAATAAAATTTGTAAAATTTTCAATCAAAAATAAACTAGTAGCCCGCCATTGTTGATGTCAATAATTACTTACACAATGCTCATGGGTGCTGAAGCCTATAAAGTCAGTCGCACCCAAGCGCCAGCAGAGGGCAGCAAAACTCCGAAAAACACAACTACACCTTTCGCTGTGCAGTCATTTTAATCTGTTTGAGCGGGGCATTTGTGCGTTAATTGCGTCAAATATTTTAACGGGATTAATTAAAAAAATTAATTACCGCTCGTTAACCCGATGATTTTGACAACCCTAATATAAATATATAAACTTTTTTTTTTTTTTTTTTTGTATTGACAAGGCAACGTTGTGTTGAAGAAACGTATGCGGCGACCCGTTGCCGACCATTACGGTACGTGACGTCACCATTTTGTTTCGGTAATACTTCACTCTAATCGGCCGAATGATTTCGTCTGTCTTAAATTCTGCTTTTTTCACTCTTCATAATGCACAGAATTTAGTTCCTTGAACTCATTTGAGTCAACGTTTATTGCAGCTCCGCAACTCGTACCATAACAAACGTAAGCACACAGACTTCCTGTGTCTGTCAACTATATCCCAAATAAAAATAGTTCCTATTGTTACTGTCGTGTTGACAGCGATGAGCTCTCACGGATTTCCGACTTACGTTCTCACTTTCATTTTACCGTATCAATCCATGGAAGAAACATTTATTCATCATGATGAAACAAGCAAGTAATACAGCAGCCTTTAAAAGAGAAGTCACATCTGTTTGTTTTGTCCTAGATTCTGGTAAGTTGGAGAAGTTGTCAAATCATATCATTACCGTAAATATTGTCAGTTTATGGTAATTCTTTCCAACTACCAATGTGCTATGCTTGTGCTGTGTTTCACCAGTCAGTAAAATGACATTTCTGTATCTGTACACGAGCTCTATTTTGTTGTATTCTTCTTTTTATCGGTGCTAAAATTAGGGTGCGCGTTATAAACGGGTACAGTAATTTTCCCTAGATTTTACAAGTAAATTTGGGGTGCACATTATACACGGGTGCACCTTATATTCGGGAAATTACGGTACACTTTATTCTAGTACGACTAAAAAGTATGTTCCCCAAGGTCACATGCGCCACCGCCAGCATCGCTCTGCGCCCTCCTGGGGGGGCCCGCCCCACTATTTGAGTAGTGCTGCTTTAGTAAAATGGCTGACTGTGAATTTGTGCCTTGTGATTGACTAGCGACCAGTCCAGGGTGTCCAAAATGGATGTCTGACATTTAGCAATAAAGACGACAAAATAATGGCTGTAGTGAACCTGTTGTGCACTGGTAGGACTACTTTAGCGGCGTGACAAAACACATCCCCATCGTTGTCCATAAAAAAGACAGGATTAATACTTTGTGCTTAAGCAACAAAAGGCTTGAACATTAGTGGAAATCCATGTTAATTACACACCTTCATTAAGTCAGGACAGCTGTCAATGGCAGATAAACGCGCTGCCTTTTTCGATTCATCCCGAGAAGAAGGAAAAAAAAAAAAAAAAAAAAAAACGACGGACTCGGCATCCATAAAGCTCTCCGGTCTACAAAGGCCGATGTCACAAAATCTTTACTGCCATCGGCCCGGGTCAGTGCCTGAACGCTGCCTTTGTTTCCAGATAGGAATCACCATTATCACACGCTGGATCAGCACTGACCTTTTTAACACGCAGCCTATTGATTGTGTTAGGGAAGAGTGACGAGAGTATGTCGGTGACGTCCTTTGCCCGGATAACTTTGACGTCTACGCTGTTCTTTTAACGAGTGCAAACTTTTTAGACCAAGTATAACCTCCCAAAAATACGTAGCTGAGTTTTTATTTAGTTTCGACTTTCGTTTTTCAAATTCAGGTCTTTTTAATCACCGTTATTTTCGGATAACACATTACATTTTTCATCCACTTTGAACAAGGGGGGGTGACAAAATATCGAAATGGTGATATTTTGTCATACTTTGTATCCCAAAAGGTTATCGATATGCTCCTGGAAAGAATCGAGATATCGTTTTAAAAAGGTGTCAGTGTCGGACCAACAGGTTGCTACCAAAATCTTCTACCATAATAGTGTCTCAGGTTGCCATTGACGGTGCTCGACACCCAATCTATTTAGACTGGGAACGTTCGTTCATTGGAAATAGGGCTGCAGCTATCGATTATTTTAGTAGCCACTTAATCGATGAAATATTTATTTCGAATAATCGAGTAATCGGATATAGAAAATAAAAAAAAATAAAATACCTGAGCTGAGCCTCACACAGTATGTATATATATCTATATATATATATATATATATATATATATATATATATATATATATATATATATATATATATATAAAAGAGAATCTAGGTAGAAAACAAGAACAAATGGCTAACTTACAAAGCAAAAGTCCGCTAGCTTAAATGCTATAAAATCCTAACGCTTTTTTACAATGCTCTTAATAAATGGCTCAGACACATATTCCCACAGAAAATGGCTAAATATACCTTTAAATTAAATTACGAATGCATTTAAAAAAATCATTAGCTCAAACAAAAACTTACAGTACTGTAATTTCCCGAATATAACGCGCACTTTTTTCCCCAAAATCAACTTGTAAAATCATGGTGTGCATTATAAACGGGGACATGGAGTTTTGTTTTTTTTAATTGACACGGCCACGTTGTGTTGAAGAAACGTATGCGGCGATCCGTTGCCGACCATTACGGTACGTGACGTCACCATTTTGTTTCAGTAATACTTCACTCTGATCGGCCGAATGATTTCGTCTGTGTTAAATTCTGCCTTTTTCACTCTTCATAAAGCACAGAATTTAGTTTCTTGAACTCATTTGTGTCAACGTTTATTGCAACTCGGGCCATAACAAACGTAACAACACAGACTTCCTGTGTGTGTCCGTCAACTATATATGTCCCTCGGGAAACTCAAACCCAAATAACAATCGTTCCGATTGTCACCGTCGTGTCGACAGCAATGAGCTCTCTCGGATTTCCGACTTATGTTCTCACTTTCATTTTACCGTATCAATCCATGAAAGAAACATTTATTCATCATGATGAAACGAGCAAGTTATACAGCAGCCTTTAAAAGAAAAGTCACATCTGTTTTGTTTTCTCCTAGATTCTGGTAAGTTGGAGAAGTTGTCAAATCATATTATTACTGTAAATATTGTCAGTTTATGGTAATGTTTTGAACTACCAATGTGCTATGCTTGTGCTGTGTTTCACCAGTCAGTTTTCTATATCTGTACACGAGCTCTGTTTTCTTGTATTTTTCTATTTATTGGTGCTAAAATTACGGTGCGCATTATTAAACGGGTACAATAATTTCCCCTAGATTTTTATAAGTAAATTTGGGGTGCACATTATCCACGGGTGCGCCTTATATTCAGGAAGTTATGGGAGGTTATGTTGGTCTTAACGGGGAGCGGATGGATTCAGCCATGTGAAATGAGGTAGACTAGAGGGCCATGTATCCAACCAAAGCAATGAAAATAAATGCAAACACTTTCAAAACAAACCATTACAACGCCAGTTTAATTAAACAAATACTCGAAGCAGCAAAATTTACTTTGAATCGTTTTTTCTAACCAAATATTTAAGTTAATTGATTAATCGTTGCAGCACTAATTCGACAACACAGCATTCGCAGTCATTCTGTCTGATTTTTCGGGGCATTTACAGTAGAGTTGTGACAAAATATCGAAATGGTGATACATCGTGATACTTTGTATCCCAAAAGGTTATCGATATGCTCCTGCCAAGAATCCAGATATCGTTTTTAAAAAGTTTTAATGTCTAAAAAAACAAACAAACCAACGACTTGCTACCAAAATCTTCCACCAAAATGGTGTGTCAGGTAACTCAAAGGCTGCATTGACGGTGCTCGATGCCCAATCCATTTAGACTGGGAACTTTCGTTCATTCGAAACCAGAGCATTCATAGTCATTTTGTTTGATTTTTAGGGAATTTTCAGGTCATTTCCTGTTGAGTTTGAGTCACTACCTATTCATTTGGGTGATTCCCAGGTCACTTTCTGTTTTGTAACTCAAAATAAACAGGAAAAGACCCATGAAATACCCCAAAATCAACAGGAAGTAACTGAAAATCAACAGGTAAATGACCTTAAATGACCTAAAATTACCTCATTGGCTGCCACTGACAGCCATAGACATTCAATCCGTTTGAAGTGGGAGGGTTGGCGTCCAATGAACGAATGTTCATTCGCTGCAACCCTCCCAGTTCAAATGGATTGGACGTCTACTAGTGATAAACTCAATCCAATTCACAGCATAAGTTTGTTTTTCTGTTTATTAGTTGTTTGTAGAATATCCGAGAATGATTCCCTGACCAATGTATCGATAATCATTGTATCGCCATATCGTCAGATCATCGTTATCGTAAGGTTTGTATTGTAACTCATATCGTATCGTGAGGTACCAAGAGGTTCCCACTCCTAATTTAGATCATTTGCTGTTCATTTACAGGTCATTTCCTGTTGCGTTTGAGTCACTACCTAATCATTTGGGTCATTCCTAGGTCACTTCCTGTTCTGTAACTCAAAATGAACAGGAAGTGACCCATAAAATACCCCCAAATCAACAGGAAGTAACTAAAAATCAACAGGTAAATGACCTTAAATGGCCCAAAATTAGCTCATTGCCTGGCATTGGCTGCCAATGACGGCCATAGTCGTTCAATCCGTTTGAAGTGGGACGGATGCCAGTGAATGAACGAATGTTCAGCAGTAGACCTCTCAGGAAGGCTCTGTTGTAGAGAACCTTCATAGCGAACGTAAGTAACTTTTTATCTAAAATACTCCTAAATCAGCAAAATCGTGACTCAAATCTATCTTTAAATGATGAAACATTTTTTTCCAAACAAGGAAAAGAGAGAAAAAAAAAAAAACATTTAAAAGGGGTAAATGTATGAAAAAGAAAATCTCGACCACTCCTTGATGTCTGCGATTTCTGCATTGCGACCCTTGTTATATTACCATGTTTCACCCATAAAATCCTCCAAAAATCCAGCTGTGGCCATTCACAGCTGTGTCTTGACACTCAGTGATACATGTAACATGGCGTTTTTGAATCGAAACAAGGTAAGTACGCGATAATATCTCGTTAAAGTCATGGCATCTGTAATTCTGCTCTCGCGTGCTCTCACCTCCAGATAGGGTTTTGCTGTTTAAAAAACTTTTTTTTTTTTTTAAATGGCCTGCTGTCTAAAATTTTTCTTCCCTAGATGAAATGTCTTGTTTTCTCATGTATATTTATAATTGCTCTTCACCTAAAAATATTTGTTTTATCCGATTACTCGATTAATCGACAGAATTTTCAGTCGATTACTCGATCACTAAAATATTCGATAGCTGCAGCCCTAATTCAGATAACTATAGCATAAAGAACATTAGTATCACTCCAAATCACTATATCCAATGAAATCTTCCTCCTTGGTGTCACATTTCAACAACTCTGCCAACTCTGGAGGTAGGATGTGCGACACTTCCTTTTCTCTTGCGGTTTAGTGTGAACATAACATGAGAAATTATTCAGTAATGCGCTAATAATTTCACACAAATTGCTCCAGAGTATAAGCCATTCCCCCGAGCCAAACTATGAAAAAACTGACTTATAGTCTGAAAAATACAGTAGTCAAAACATACAAAAATATAACGCCAAAATGAAATAGTTGCTCCTAGGTGCCGAGGAAGTTTTTCCCTCTATTTAAGGGACAATTTTCCGCTCCCTAAACCCTCGACTTTATCTCAGGTCAGATAAGAGCCCGATCTCAGGTACAACTTTTCCCGCGGCTGCCACAGAAAAATAGATTTGCAGCTTTGACGAATGCCTCAGAGGTTTATCGGGTTCAAGCGAGCCCAAGTCATTAATCATCATTTTATAGGCCCGCACACTCCGCCGAGCCAAAAGCTATCCTTCAGCGGCAGTGCCGAGTTCAAAGAACAGCCCAATCCCCTCTTCTATCTTTTTCCTAAATGAAATATTTCTATTAAAACGACCGCTTCAAAGCCACTCGGACACGTTAGGGGTGATACTCCTGAGGATTTTGATCATTAAGCGAGGCGGAATATCGTCCGCTTAACATAAAGCTCCGGACACTGACGAATATGCCGTTTCACGACATCGCTCACTTTGACTGACGGTGAAAGGATGAAAGTGCGCGAGGAGGCTCTGAGTGCGATAGTGGGCTCTGAGAGGGAAGGAGGGGGGCAGCAAAAGATGTTTTGTTTCGCACTGACACTTCATTTCAGTCACACTAATAAAACCGGCACGCCTTCTCGACCCTCGCCGTGGGGAGATTGCTTTAAAAAATAACGATGTGAAAATATTGCGGGAGGCAAACTTTTCACGACTTCATGAATATTTCAACTCAGGGAAATAAAAATAAACTTTGGCGCTTTTAAACATGCAAGTTTGGAATCCTCGTATCTTGATATTAAAACAGCCAGTGATTAAATGAATGCTTGGCATAGTTGTGATGTTAAATGGAAATAAATATGCGGTCTACCTTTGATTGGGTTGTATACTCCTGACCCCTCGCCTCCACGTGATCTGCGGCTTAGGAGAGGCACGAGGTTTGCAATCAATGAAGGCGTCCTTGCCTAGTGTAGCGAGGACTCTCACTGGATTGGGAACAAAAACGGGTGCCAAAGCTGTAGGGAGAAAAAAAAACGGTTGGTTCCAGGGTGTTAAAGTGGAATACTTACAATAACTACAGTGGGGCAAATAAGTATTTAGTCAACCACTAAATGTGCAAGTTCTCCCACTTTAAAATATAATCATCATGGGTAAACCTCAACAATGAGAGACAGAATGTGGAAAGAATAAACCAGAAAATCTCATTGTTTGATTTTTAATGAATTTATTGGCAAATCATTGTGGAAAATAAGTATTTGGTCATTACCAAAAGTTCATCTCAATAATTTGTTATGTACCCTTTGTTGGCAATAACGGAGGCCAAACGTTTTCTGTAACTCATCGCAAGCTTTTCACACACTTTTGCTGGTATTTTGGCCTGTTCGTCCATGCAGATTTTCTCTAGCGCAGTGATGTTTTGGGGCTGTTGTTGGGCAACACGGACTTTCAACTCCCTCCACAGATTTTCTATGGGGTTGAGATCTAGAGACTGGCCAGGCCACTCCAGAACCTTGAAATGCTTCTTACGAAGCCCCTCCTTTGTTGCCCTGGCTGTGTGTTTGGGATCATTGTCATCCTGAAAGAACCAGCCACGTCTCATCTTCAATGCCCTTGCTGATGGAAGGATATCTTCACTCAAAATCTCTCGATACATGGCCCAATTCATTCTTTTCTTTACTCAGATCAGTCGTCCTGGTCCCTTTGCAGAAAAACAGCCCAGAAGCATGATATTTCCACCCCCATGCTTCACAGTGGGTACGGTGCAATTCAGTATTCTTTCTCCTCCAAACATGAGAACCTGTGTTTCTACCCAAAAGTTCTATTTTGGTTTCATCTGACCATAACACATTCTCCCAGTCCTCTTCTGGATCATCCAAATGCTCTCTAGTGAACCGCAGACAGGCCTGGACGTGTACTTTCTTCAGCAGGGGGACATGTCTGGCAGTACAGGATTTGAGTCCCTGGCGGCGCATTCTGTTACTGATAGTAACCTTTGTTACTGTGGTCCCAGCTCTCTGTAGCTCATTCACTGGGTCCCCCCGTGTCGTTCTGGAATTTTTTCTCACCGTTCTTGTTATCATTTTGATGCCACGGGGTGAGGAGGGAGTTGAAAGTCCGTGATGACGTGGCTGGGTCTTTCAGCATGACAATGATCCCAAACACACAGTCAGGGCAACAAAGGAGTGGCTCCGTAAGAAGCATTTCAAAGTCCTGGAGTGGCCTACCCAGTCTCCAGATCTCAACCCCATAGAAAATCTATGGAGGCAGTTGAATGTCCGTGTTGCCCAATGACAGCCCCAAAACATCACTGCTCTAGAGGAGATCTGCATGGAGGAATGGGCCAAAATACCAGCAACAGTGCGTGAAAAGCTTGTGAAGAGTTACAGAAAACATTTGACTTCCGTTATTG